>NW_011342671.1:191620-196039 GCF_000735185.1 Notothenia coriiceps | reverse complement strand
TATTTGTCATTTGTTGTTCATTCAATGTGTCTCCATTAGAGTTTCCAGTTTTCCAGTTGTAAACACTCGACTACTCTTTGTTTGGCAACGAGGTTTACAAAGTAATACAAGTGATTAAATACTTACTTTAAGTCGAACCTTAAACTACTGTTTCACAAATTATCTTATGTTCATAATGTGTCATTAAATTGTCCCGTAAATCTCAACTTAAATGTGTTAATGTATTGGGATGAGAAGTAGACTTAGACAACTGAGGGAGTGGAGTGAGTAGTAGTAAGCGATGAGAGTAGTCTTTTCAAGTCATGCACACTCGACGACCCCGGTTTCCCCTCCCAAAACTGCGTGACCAGCCTGTTGAAGGGTAAGTGTTCAAGGGTCGTAACTGGTTACCTCTCCGTACAGTTCGTCTAATTACGTCGACCGTATACTTATATTAAACGAGGAAGATGTAACTACCAGGTTACTCCCTTCCAGTAGGAATAGCAACTGTTCCTACTAACACCGAACGTAATCCACCGCACTCTTCTACTAACGTGTCTAAAAAAGTTCCAACATCAGTAGAGTCTCCATGAGACTCGGAAGTGTGAAGGACCGAGTGCCAGAAGTCCGACCCCCCACGATCGGTGGTCTAGGTCGAGGTACGAGTGTTCGCCCGGAGGGTAATCCGACGGGCTACCGGACCCCGAGATCAAAGATCGCAGCCCGTGGACTTCGAGGGCACGACCAAGGGGGAGCCGGTGTAGATAAAGCGGCCCAAGACGGCAGCATGAGCATAGCTTTCATTAGAGCCTAATATGAAGGCTCTACGACAACGTTGAAAAATCAACCTTTTGGAGCTAAAAAATTGGCGGCCATCTTGGATTTGAAGGTCAAATATAGGTCAAATCATCAAAACAACATCAAATATGAATTCCTCAATCCAAAAAGTACCAGAAACCATTGTTTGAACAACATTGTAGGCCAAAACATTGAAAAGCTAATGTTCAACCTCATTTTGGATATAGGGCTCTAAAAAAATGTTGCGAGGGGCATGGGGGCTATTTTTTTTTAAAAACCCTTCATAGATTACAAATCCGATGAGAAACGAACATCCGCTCTCCACGGTTACGGAATTGCTGGAGATTACCCAACTAATATGCACACAGCCACACACAGACATACACATTTTGCAGATTAATGTAGCAAGGTGTCAATTTCCCTTCCCGTGTGAAAAATAAAGCAATTCTGATTGTGATTCTGATGGTAGGAAGCCTCTGACTAGTATCTGGAGCTAAGCTAGCTGCTAGCGTGCGACCTGTCCTCACCTCTGGCTGGGGGCTCCTCTCTCTTGTCCTCCTCTGGAACGCTGCTGTCCGATCCTTTCCTCCTGGAGGAGCGGGCGTTGCGCTGCTCTCTCTGCTCCTTGGCATTGCCGCCAGGCGAGTTGTGTGATTGGCTGGCTGTTTGCTGGCTTTGTTGTGACTGGCTCTGTTGCTGCGAGGCCTGGGTCCCCTGGGAACCTTTCGGGTTGGGGCCTGATGAGTTCATGATGGGACGGGGGCTGTTGGCCTGGGCTCGTGTGTAATGGCTCTGGAAGTTTTAATAAAGTCACAAGTTAGATAACGCAAAGAAACATGCCTGTTTATTTAATACAACTCTGTAGTTTAATGCAATCCAGTATGATCACCATGCAACAAATTCAACTTGTATTTTCTTTTTATTGGATTTAATCTTTAAACAAATGCAGTCTAATCCAAACGTTTTTCAGTAATGCAGACATAAAGTTTATAATGACTGTTTTTACTGTTTTGTTTTGTTTCTGTTGTGTTTTTGTTGTATGGATACATTTTGAAGACTTTGGGATGCTGCTAATGTTCTTAGAGTCCTAGGTTGATGTCAAAATGCAGCTGTGAGTGCAATATCAAAGTGAATAAGCAATGCATATAACCATAAATAACAATGGTTATTTTAGTGTTTTTTGACAATCAGCTGGTATATACTTTCACTGCTAGACTTCAATACTGACTGAGAGATGTTTCCAATACTTTAAATCACTGAGATTTTTATGAAAGTACAATAAATATTAAAAAAACTTTTCAAAGAAAGCACAAAATGCATTCTCCAAAATAACCACAACGTGTAATCAACACCTCTGTAAAGATGGTAAAACAAAAAGTGAACATTAGCATCTTCTTTTTTTGTTAACAGGACTGTTGGATTAGACTGCATTAGTTTAAGCTTGGTGAGCCTTATACACTGGTTACTAAGTGTATTATTGGATGTGACGCTAGTAATCCATCCCTCTGTTGTATGGATACAATTCAATGTAATACAGTCCAACACAACATAATGTTTTACACTCATCACACATTCAAAGTCAGGTAATAGAGTAACAAGAAACAAATTGTAAGATTTAACTTGTTTATTCTAAAAATGTTCCTATGGCATGTTTGTGAACAAAGTTGTTTACTGATGCACGAGTAGACATTTCTCCTGAAGTTATACTTTGTAAGTCTTTGCAGTGAAGTAAATTAGACTTCTGAAGCTTAACTCAACAGTAATTTGTGTGAAACAAAGTATAAATATTGTCCCTGGAAGTCTTAATATTGATTCTTTCCAACACAGTTGTAATGCTAATATTGAGATGATTGTAGTGGACTAACTTCCCCAACCTACAATCTGCAATTATGCTCCACTGCTACTGTTTGACGTCTAAACAAACAGCAGAGAGGTCACTGCTGAAATACAAACTGGACTTGAGTTGAAGAGCAGCTCCACACTACACTAAACGCCAGCCGTACTGACTTCTATGGGTTGATTCACTTCTGTCAACATCCATCATCACAGCTGGGGCCATGTGTGGTCACACCAAGCTGTGATGGAGCTGCAGAGTGTGGGAGAGGCAGCAGCCACTAGATGGTAGCGCAGGCAGGAGTTCAGACCTGGGTGAAGCTGCTCTTTAAATGTTTCACTGTGACATTTCATCTTAGGGTTGCGGCAGATAATTATCTGTGTGCATCCACAGATAGTCTGATAACTGTTCTGTCCTCCTTTGTACTTGCATTTATATTGTTTAGCACTCACTTTTTATTCTGTGAATCTCAGGATCTTTCTTTATGTTGATGCAAAACGCAAAGAGTGTAGAACACTCTTTTGATGCTCTCAATAAAGCATTATCTCCACAGATTGTAACATAAGTTTGGGAAGAGTTACCTGAGTGCTGCCGGTGGTCCCGCTGGGTCTCCCGCCCGTCATCTTTAATGTGTAAAAAACAACAAGAAAAAAGAAAAGGTGGGACAAGGAGAGATTGTGTTAATGACTGGAGAGGTGTTCAGTCTGGTTCACAAGTAAATGACAGGAGCCGACCAGTAACCAGCGAAACAGTGGACTGTATGTCTGCATGAGTTTTAACGTTAAGTTAAACAGGAAGCACATAAGAACATGACTTTAAAACTATCTTCCTTAGGAAAGCAGAACAATTAGACAAAGAATTAAAACAGAACCACAACTATGGCCTGACTTAAGAAACAACAATAGATCCGCTTTAGATTGGAATTCCTGTTTTTAAACTGTACATTTGAAATATTTAGGCAGGGATTGGGAGGCTGTGTTGACTATTGTCTCTGAAAAAAAGAAACACTAACAGACGCAGTGGGGACAATGCTGAGGTACATGGAACGGTTGGCCAATGTAAAACCTGCAGGAGTCTCACACCATGACAGAAACACATCATTGGTCATCTATCTACACAGGTAGAGAATGCATAAAGTAGCTAAACATATACTAATATTGTCATACATTTATAAAATATTCAGCAGATCAATCAATCATGAAAAAAAGTGCCACTGGGCAATATCATGGAGGGTTTAGTTTTGTTGTCTGTATGCAAAGCTGCAGTTCATTTTTTTTAGATGTACTCAATGTGACCATTCTGTGTCAAACCTTTTTATTTACATGTTTACTATATAAAACAGCTTAAACTGTTCAATATGATTTTACCCTCTTTAGTGCCACCGCTAGGAAGCTTTAAGTGTATTTTTCGGTGTGTGTGTGTGTGTGTGTGTGTGTGTGTGTGTGTGTGTGTGTGTGTGTGTGTGTGTGTGTGTGTGTGTGTGTGTGTGTGTGTGTACTCACATGGGCATTGTTGTTGTTGGTGCTGGATCGTGACCTTCTTCTGGAGGTGATACCGATGTTTTCTCCTTTCAGTAGGGAGTGGACCACATCATCCAGAAAGGTCATCTGGATCATAGAGGGGTCCACGTTCTGAGGCTCTAGCACCTGAACACACAGCAGATTCACTTTACACTCAGTCTATTCTTCATCATCATCATCATCATCATCATCATCATCATCATCATCATCATCATCATCATCATCATCATCATCATCATCATCATCATCCTCCTCCTCCTCCTCCTCATCATCATCATCATCATCATC
>NW_011342671.1:179541-191591 GCF_000735185.1 Notothenia coriiceps | reverse complement strand
GGGGGTACGAACCAACATGAACCCCAATTTACGACGAAAAACAACTTGCACTTAATATCGCAAAATATGTCAATAAGGCTAAGTGTCCCATCTTCTAGATTTGGACTAGATATCAGTAATCCATTATTACTGGATTTTGTTATTACTACCTAATTATGTATGTGCTACGATATCAGCGACTAACGACATTTACGGACACCACAACAAAGGTTAAAGTTTTGTCGTAGTGGACACAAAAGAAAATAAGAAAAGATCTTTTGTAAAAACATGACACTGCGGACCCGAATACCCGTTTTTTTTTTAGTTTAAACGATTAGACCATAAAGATATCAAGTAATATTATCAGGGAAAGTGTAATCACGCAATATGTCCAAGCTAGACGATGTACACAATACGGAATATAGCACATATTACGTATAACAGCGATCTAACTAGATAATGCTTTGTAAAACACTTTTACACGCACTAAAATTCTGCGTTTTTTTTTGCATAACGCTTCTTTGCCACACAAAGAAGACAGTTGGGTGTACACGACTGCTCGGTCCTACGAAATCGTCGGGAATTCGAGAATGGGGCTTAAGAAGTATGTAAAAAAATCCAACTACCATTAGCCTTTTTTACATAAAGGGTAGAGACGGTAAACACCACAAAAATGTCAGCTCCCGAGCAACAACTAAGATGTCTGTAAAAAAAAAGTTAAAAGTATTTGTGGCCGCAGAAGAAGAAGATCTTCCTGCTCATGTTGGTGTGGTGGGTAATGAACAGGTGGATATTCTGGCCAAACAAACACTCAAGTATGGACATAGAAATTCCACTCAGTAAAGCGGAGGTTAAAACATTCATACAGAAATATGCACAAACAACATGGCAAGATCATTGGGACCTTAGTGATACAGGAAGAAATCTTTATAAAATTCAAAGGTATGTGGGGGATGGAAGGAAGGTGGGGTTTAAAAGAAGGGAGGAAAATGTCATTTCTCAGATGAGAATAGGTCATACAGGTCTCAATCATACATTAAGTATAATAGGAACGCATCCAACCGGAAAGTGTATACACTGTAGCCAGCCAGAAACTGTTGAGCATGTTTTACTGCTTTGCAGGAAATATAGTACTCAGAGAAATGTGCTTTTCCAGACACTGAAGAAAGCAAAATTCCATGACTTGTCGCTATCAGGAGTCAGGACTGTTAGGGAAAACATCAGGCAATATATATTGTGAGATTATTACATTTCTAAGATAAATTGTTACATTTAAAAATAATCTAGAGTTTTGGTTCTTTGTTTTGTTTCTTTTGTTTCTTGTTTTCTGCTTAGTCTCTTGTCCACACTCCAGTCCAGTTGGTGGCGGTAATGCACCTACAAGTTGGTTTGTCAACCGCCAATAAACACAAAAGAAGAAGAAGAAGATCAAACTACCGTAAAGTAGCAGCAGAAGAAGAAGAAGAAGCGGCTTTGTGACTTAAGCTAGCGATATCGCCTCGACCAGTATCTGTCCGGCGCTGAGAGGCAGTAAAAATAGATACAATCCCCGTTGAAGGTGAGTGAATAGTCGCTGTTTTGTTAGTAATACAACGACATACAAATGGAAATCCTGACTCCGTGCAGTTGGCTGTGTAACTGCAAGGCTAGCCGCTAACCTGTATGCTAACGACAGCTAACACTAAATAGCTCGCTAACCGCTAACTTAGCTACGTGTAGCTACATCGTCACAACATATGTTAACCATTAACAAACAAAAGTATGGAAATGCATACGTGCATGTGAATCTGATATTAAAAAACACAACAACAGAGAACACAGCTCGCTAAATATTATTATTTGTTCACACACAACCCGATGCCGTAGCGCGTGGCACGCCATTTGCTGCGCGAGCGATGTTGTACAGGTACTCATGCCTATCGTTGGAAACAGTACAACTAGTACTTGCAGTAAGGAGGTCAAAATGGACGGTTCAACGATTTTAATAACCAGATATCCAGAAATAAAGTTACAGTTTGCATTACTTTGCAGAATAATCATTCATTTCCTGCAGAAAGTTCCAACCCCGCCTCTCTCATACCAACTGTTTAAATAATATCACAAGTGGTCAACTTACTGATAACGGCATTGGATAATGAGAAAGTATATCAGTTCTGTGTTGATACACTTGCATATTATTTAATTACCTGAGGTCTTTCAAAGAGAGCAAATGGATAGATGAATAGATTGATATACAATTTAGGTAATACATTTGGAATTAATGTTTTAACAATAAACGTTGAATGCAAAGAAAAATTGCATTGTTTAGAGTTATATTATGAATACAAACTAACGACAAAACAAGTTATAGATTTTTTTTCTTTTTTCCCTTCCTCAGACGGTTCCTGTTTTGAATTGTGTCGACACAGAATCCAGGGCATCGTTGAAGTTAATGTATGTAAAGGGCTGCTTCCTAAAAAGCATTATTTAAAATTCCTCCAACCATACATTAAAGGTGGGGTAGGTACTTTTGGAGAAACCAGCTCGAGTGCGCTAGAATTTGAATATACACAGCCGGAATAAAACTGCCACTTCCTTACAGAGCCCCTCCTCCAACACACACGAACGCGCACATGACCAATGAGGGCACGAGATAAGTTTGTGCACAGATGGAAGGCTGACAGGCAGGTAGGCCATCCAGTATTGGGCTTCCAAAGATAACATTTTTTTATGATTTTTTTTTTGTCAAAGCACTTAAGATATTCATTGCTATCGGCATTCCATGGAATATAACAAAGTGTCTCGGTATCTCGAGCCGGTTTCTCAAACTTATCTACCCCACCTTTTAAATGAACACTAAATGCTTTCATGTATCATTTTGAAATCTGTGTTTTGCTGAAATCCTGTTACATTGGGCCATGTTGGCTGTGTAAAGACTTCATCTTACCTTGAAAACTTTTTTAATCATTGGTTTCTTCAACCTATAGAAGAAAAAAAAATGTTTTGACATTGACAAGTTGATCATAAACCCATGATTTTAATTTTATTTCCTCAATGCAATTTTCCTCGAGATATTTTCAACATTTGGAGCAAAGAGAATGATTTAAACAAATGGTGCGTTGCTATTTGTGGGGAGTCTGTATTGCGAATTAGTGAAACCATACAGACATTAACTGAAACCAGCTCCACTGCTAAACAATTTAAAGGACAGACAACGTTGAGATACGCAATGGGACCCTAAACTTAAATCGTGAAACATTTAAAAATGTCACAATATAACGTTGCCTTGACTCTCCATGGGTATCTGTGCCATTTTCTTGCACTTTCTCTTTTTAACTGCAATTAAACGTTGCGTTAGGGTTTGCGGCTTGGTGTTGCCTTCTGTGAAATGTGTTTTCAGCATTGAGTTCAAACCGTTTTCGGCTTATTTTATCATTAAATGGAATCAGATGCTATCTGGTTTAGCTTGCGGACGCATTCTACGATAAAAAAAAAAAAGTTTCTTTACTTCAACAAAAGATGTTGCCAATATATACGATGAAAAAGTCTCCACTGGATTGCCACAATATACCGCCTACCCCTGGGACAAATGTCTTGTATCATGAAAATAATTTCTGGCTTGATTGGCTTTGTTTCTCAACACATTGCCTTGCATCTTAAGCTGTATAAAGCCAGACAACATCTTTCCCATCCCTCCATGAGGTATCATTTGGAAGGATGTCCATTGCATCTCCGAATTTGCGTCATGGATTTACATTTGCGCTTTATATAAACCGCATTAATCGTACTCTGATATTCCACCAAGTCAATTGCTCTAATGCATTACGGTTCAGTGCAGTGTTAAATCTTCTGTCAAAAATGATTTGCGTTTTTTAATCAGCTTGTTTCAATTTAGGTATTTTCAACAGTTGAACATTTATTTGCCACTGCATTTACGTTGTCTGAACTTTGTGATTTTGGTCTGCCACTTTTTGCTCTGCTAAAACTTTTCATCCCTCCAAGGAATTTGATCTTTTCTCTTAATTCACTGACATCTTTCAGGATTGTGGACGACAATTTAAAGAAGCTTATTATTGAACCATCAAACCCTTTCAAGCATTTGGCACGCACGAAGAAACCAGCAAACCCTTTTGGATTGAGCCATGTCTCGCAGAAGAAGCCGCAGCGCATCCCCAGGAAGTTTTTCGCGCTCCTGCAGCAGTAATGACCCTAGAGATTTGGAGAGACGGATTTTTGTTGGGAATTTGCCGACCTCCGACATGGAAAAGAAGGATTTGGAAGAACTGTTCAGCACATATGGGAAAGTAATCGGTTAGTAAAACACAATACAATCAATAGGTTTAATTCATGATAATAATTTTAATCAAATCTATTAACATTACGCATCATGAGTCGTGTTTTTCATGATAGGCAAACCTGTGAAATTCATAATGATATCCCTACTGCTACTATTTTTTCAATTAGATTAATGGATAGTTATGTTTTTCAAAATGATCTTAAGACTGTACAACTTAAAATGTTCCTCTTCCAGGCGTGTCCATGTTTCGCGGGTTCGGATTTGTACAATTTGAACGGGTTGAGGAAGCCGAAGCTGCAAAGGCGGCTCAAAAGGGTCGACTGTATAAAGGTTATAAAATAGGTAAGCCTTTACTGCAGTGGGTGTGATTTTCTGCCAAAGAGAATAGGTGTAAGGCAAACAAACACATTTATTGGAAGGTTGTTGTTTTTTTCTTCTGTTCTGACTGTTAAAATCTTGATTGGGCATTATATTTTCAGTGAACTTCCCTTGCCAGCAAAGAAGTAGCACATTTTCTGTTTTAACAATTACAAATAGTTAATTTATATGTATTTTAATAAGCTGCATGCCCGGTGATCAAACTAGTGCCTGATAACCCACATCTGACAGAGTTTAGGTTGTTTCATTTGACTTACAACTCAACAAAAATGAAGATTCAGCCTAGCTGATTTTTCTACCTCTTTTTTATTTGTAGACATGTTATATTATTGAATTACAAAGCAAATAAACAAGTGCATTATTACATTCTGGCAAAGCCTTGATCTTTGACAAATCTCTTGTGAATTTTCTTCAACATTTAAAGGTCTCGCTTATGTTCATGTGTTTTCTGAAGGTAACATTTCAAGTAGAAAATCAAATGTACTAAGGCTGTACCAAGTCTTTGTTAAAGTCAATGTTTTCGAGGTTGTCCAACCCATTCTCGTTAACACAATACTTAGAAGAAATGTATTCAAATTTAGCACAAACGTCCACTTGGACTGAAGGATTAACTGGTTTTGATTATTGGTGGACAATAGTCACCTTGAGCCGTATAAACACATTTTTGGCCAACACTGAAGAATTCATATGCCAATTGTGGACAACAGGACTAGTCCAATTTCAAAATTGACACTCATGGGTCTTAATGAACTCTCAGGCTTTACAACGCTTTGGAGCAATTGGAAATGTGTTGATTAAACGAGTCAGAAACAATCAAACTCTGGAATAAAATTCTACAAATATTTGATTATTTATAATAAAGAAATAAACTGTGAAAGAATTCCAGCTTTAAACAGAAAAAGTAGCCATGCAAAAAGAGAAAGCAGCGCTTTATTTGAATCTTTTAGAATAGGAAATTCAACGTAATTAAGCGTCAAACTATTCTGTACAGCCCCTGTAATTTCCGCATTTAAGATTGGCTAGTGTTAATCGTTCTTTTGAACAGTACTTGAAGTAGTTTAATGATCACTTCATTTCTTGTTCATCCTACAATTCAATTTGACGGATTTGGCAACTTCATTTGCTGCATTTTGTCGCGTTCAGTTTGGACTTTCCAACTTGGATGTTGGAGCTCATTTTTATTTGGATCGTGGAAGTAGTGACGCGGCCACTCCGTCCTGCGTAAAAACAGAAGCTGATAAACATGTCACTGTTATGTTCAACGTTTGGATTGATTTATTTTCAGATGTAAATATGGCAGTGGAGCGACGGCAACCTAAACCTCAATCCCAGCAGAGCCCTCCACGAAGGTAAAGTAACGCGAAATGGGTGTGAAGATCTACCATCACCTTAAAAAAAAAACAACAACAAAGGCGTTAAACGTGTTCCTCAACTGTCGTTTACCACCAGTTTTATCATCTGAATGTAATTTCAAAAAAGTGTCGGTCTCAAAGATTCAACGCTTTTCAACATTTGTGTTCTTTGAGGGGGTTAGTAGTGTTTTTCATCTTAGACCTAAAATATACAACTTTCAAGATGATAGTTTCACCCTGCCCCGGACCTTTGACACAGGTCCATGTTTGCCTGTGACACATCCAGAATAGATTCAGCAATTAAAACATTAAAATGTATGTAAGGGAGATTATATTGTAGGAATGTGCATTTACACCATTTACACCCATAAGATCACAGTCCAGGGCAAGTGATGTGTTTTAATGGTTATTTATTAGGATGCGGATGCATTGTGAATACGTTTTACTTTTGACATGCCATATAGCTATATCTCAAGCTAAATGAGTAAATGTTCATATTGTGACACAACTAAATGTTGGAAGAAGGGGGAAAAAAATAGAGGATTTTGCTTAATTTAGAGCAAATAATTGTGGAAGAGCATAGTAAATACTGTTCCAACCCTAAATAGAACGGAAGACTAGGCATCATGTACCTTTTTCTTAACATGAAAAGTTCAAACTGCACTTACCATGCCCACTTGGATACACCTAGGTCCTTTCATGCTTGTAGAAACTGTAACAAAGCCTCAGCTGTCATTTTCTACTGTTTGCTTCCAAAAAGAGTTTAGACCGGATTGTTCCACGCAATCGAGAATAAAGCTGAGATTAATTACTTGTACTTTCTAAAGACATTTCAAGCACATGCTTTTTCATTCACATTTCTTACACAGTATTTGCAGCATGGGAATGTGTTTCACTGGAGAGCAAAACACAAACCATCTCAAGCAAATTGTGCTAAAGCGCAAAATAATTTGCCTTGTTGTTAAACCACTTTCAAAGCTGGACTTATGGTCAATGAAACTCAAGCGGTCGTCGTCTCGGTTTTGTTGCGTGCAAGGATCGATGGACATTTTCAAAAATCATTGTTGAAAGGACATTTATCGGACCCACCTCCTGGATTGAATTTGTTAGTTCCGTTTGCGATGAAACAATACCAACTATAGGCTTTTCTGCACCAGTCGTGGGCAGAAGTAACCCATTGCAGTATTTCATAGGCAACCCAAACTCGAACCGGCCTTTTACTAATTGCAAACTTTTCTCTCAGGGCCCCGTACAGCAGCTACGGAGACGGCAAAGAGCCCCGGCCTCGGTCACGCTCACCTGTTTATGCGCGTGAGCCTCGGGAAAGTCGTGACGGACGAGATGCTCGGGACAGCCGAGAAGGACGAGATGCTCGGGATAGCCGTGAAGTGAGGGACCCAGGAAGGGAACCAGGAAGGGAACCAGGAAGGGAACCAGGAAGGGAACCAGGAAGAGAACCAGGAAGAGAACCAGGAAGAGAACCAGGAAGGGAACCAGGAAGGGGCCACTCTCGTGACCATGATTACCGGTACCGTACCTCAGAGAGCAGAGACAAGGACCCTCGTGATCCTGCGTACAGGTGACTACTGACACTGAGCCCATTCATTTGAAATCCACCTTTTGCATCTTTGTCTGACCTTGAAATGTCCCCATGCAGCAGGGAAGAATATGACCGACTCTACCGCAGTGGCAGCGGTGCAGAAGAGTTTTACCGGAGGAAGGAAGAACCCTTCAGGGAGCCGTTCAGAGATCCCTGGAACGGGCGCCGTGAGTCAGAGGGTGTGTACGACGGTGTACTTTCCAAATATTATTGATTAATTACTGTTTGTGGTTATGGGCAGGGCTGCACATAACTGGTGCGCAGGTGCACCTTCGCCAAAAAAAGAGCACCGGGTCATTTGAAACAAGGCGCATTTGCGTACCAACATTGAGAGAAAGAAGAGAGAAAAGAGAGGAGAGAGAGAGATATTTGCGAGTTGCATATGAACTCTGGGCCGGCCCGAAGCACTGGCGTTATAGATGTTTGCCTAGGGCGCCAGATCTGGGGAGATCTTGCCTAGGGCGCCAGATCTGGGAGAAGATGTTTCTACAATAATGTGGAGGGAGAGTCCTCTCCAGTCAGACTGAGAGGCTGATAACTACAGCTCAGTGAGGTAAAGGAGTGTTTAGATAGTTCACTTTAGTCTAAGTTCAAACGGTTTGGTCACAATTTATGTAAACACATATTTTTAAAGGCACTCCTTTATAATTATTGGGATAAACAGGTTTGAAATCATTCCAATGTATACTATAGGACCGTAACCAAAAATATCCTTTAAAACTGGAGAGATAAAAAAATGCATAAATAAATGTTAACTATAAGATATGAATGAACAACACAAATTAAATAAGTTACATTCATTTTTTATTGGCTATGGTAAGTTATTGGTTATGTTCACATACTTATTTGATTACATCCACTTGTCTAAGATGACAACAGAGACTTTCGACCCAAAACCAGCTGTTGACTTGTGGATGCAAGCAGCTAATCGCAGACTCAACCAGAGAGAAAGTAGTAGGCCTACATCATCAGCTACCATGTCTGACAGAGAGGAAGACAGTGAGGAGAACAGTCAGGAGGGTAGTGATGACAGCTTGTAGGATTACTGGTCGTGCTAATGTTGTCTTGTGTTCACCTCTGCACGTGTGTTCAGTGCCGTGTGTCTTGCAAATAAAGTCAAGTCCGCCTCAAAAGTTACGGTTTATTTCATTTTAAGGATTAGCACCAAGCAACATCTCCAGGTGCTCCTTTGAGAACCATGGCAAAAAAGTGATGTGCCCCCCCCCCGGTTATGGGTATCATTTTGAATGGAGTTTTCTTAGTAGCTCAGTAGTCGAGATGTGAGGATGCAGCTTCATTACCAAACAGACAAACCTACAACAATCAGATTTTAAATACTTTTCAGCTTTCTGTCCATTTCATAGTAAACATTTTTTGAACAACTGCAGTATTAAAACAAGGCTTTATTAGCATGTTTTTGAAGTCCTTCTATAATTGTTATTCAACCTTCTGAAAAATGTTCTGACTCTACAGCTGCAGCGGTAGATGATCGTGCGAGACCAGAAGAGCGTCGGCGTAATGAATTGTATCGACAGTACTACGAAGAACTCCAGCGACGATACGACACAGACCGCCCGGTCGACTGCTCCGTGATTGTCGTCAACAAGGCGCAAAAGTATGTCCACCCTCCGCTCTTTACAAGAAATCATAGATCAGAAACGTCTCTAGATTAGATAAGATTGGACTCAACTTTATTGTCTTTGCAGAGTACAAGCACTAGGACAATGAAATAAACGGAATAAGCATCTAACCAGAAGTGCAGTGTTATTCGTAGCATAATATAAATATCTCTGTTCGACCAGTACATGGCATGTTTTTATTTCATATCGTTCCTGTGTGTGTTTCTTTGTGTGTTTTTGCTTGAAAATCTATTGTCGGGAGTATGCGGAGACGGTCGGGAGGAAAATCCGTGATGTGGGCATGGTGGTGGATCTGATCTTCCTCAACACGGAAGTGTCGCTAACACAAGCCCTGGAGGATGTCGGCCGAGCTCGCACTCCCTTTGCCATCATCATTACCCAGCAGCACCAGGTGCACCGCTCCTGCACTGTCAACATCCTGTTCGGCACACCGCAAGGTAACGCAAGCCCACAGTATCCACCTCTTTGGAACTGAACACTTCTCCCTCTTTACATTTGTTTTCAGTAACTTGTCATGTTCTTATAGTATTTCCTTTTGGCAAAAAAAAAGAAGAAAATATATATATATATATTTTTAATAATAGTTCTGCTTATTTTAAAACGTAATGTCTCTTACTCTTTATGTATGCATTATGATACACAACATTCCGCGTATGTGTAAACCTACTTGGCAATAAACCTGATTCTGCTGGTTGGTCACCAAAGCGTGCATCTTCTGTTTTTACATGCTAACATTCCTCTTTCTTTAAATCGTATTATTTCCGTAGAGCATCGAAACATGCCAATGCAGGACGCCATGATGCTGGTTTCCCACAATTATGACACCTACAAAGTTGAAAACCGCGAAAAAGAACGCGAGGAGATTGCCAGAAAGGCTGCCAAGATGGCGGACGATGTGTTACTCAGGGAGCCGGACAGAGAGGGCCATCCCGTCTCTGTGCTCACCTCCATCACACTGCTGTCTGAGAACAGGTATGTTAATATTATATTAATATTTTAAGACCAGAGAAGGTAACATTAATGTAACTCTCTGATACCTTTTATTTTCAATTTCCATGTTTTGCATGCATTGTTTCTTAAAAAGCTCCCACACTTTGAATAACTGTATTTCTCTGTGTGGTAGATTTGTCACCCCAGAGGAATTGGACAGTCTCATCGCCTACCTGAACGACAAAAGAGGACGGCTGCTGCGAAGCACGGCAGACCCTCTTGCAGGTAAGACAAAATCATTTTCGCCGGACAAGAAACTTGGTGGCTGTAATCATTAATCCTGTCCTTGCTGGCTCCAGGATTCGTACGGTCATTGAAAACCTGGAAAAGTCATGGAAATTCAAAATGCAAATTCAAGGCCCTGGAAAAGTTATGGAAAACAATATTTTTCCCAAAGTTTTGGAAAAGTCATGGAAATGTAACTAAAGTTGCGTCAAATATAATTTACATTTCATCTAATCGCCGAAATAATCTGCGGTCGCAAGCTGTTATGTGCCATCATGACTAGGGTTGCAAAGGGGCGGAAAGTTTCCATGGGAGGTTAAGCTGGGGAATTTTGGAAATATTCGATGCAAAATTAAACACAAAAACATGACATTTCAACAGATTTTTTTTTAAAACATTTAAAAAAAAAAAGAAGTAGAACAGAACAAGGTTTAATTATTTTATTGAACAATTATTTGTTTCATTGAAGAACGAAAACAGGAATGTTGCTCCAATAAACTCGGAGAGTCCTCTCTCGAGAGAAGGTGGAAACCAACATCTTTTGAGAAATTTAAGCAAATCGTATCGATCGATTGGTCTAAGATTATTTGTTGTCTAGCGGTGACACGAATGGTTGATTTCTGGTGTCGGAGCGTTTGTGACGCCACACATGCCGAGGAAATACCCATGCGTTATAAACTTCTCGACCTCGTCGCAAGGCTACGAGAGGCAAGAGGAAAAGTCTGCTCTGTAATGGTGCACTTCTGTGATGCCGAGCACAACACAAGGTACTTGGACAGGAACCGGTCCTTTTTGTCCGTAAGCGAACAAAATTAATAAAACGCTAGATCTAAAGAAGAGAAAAACTTCACTCTTCAACAGGCAGTCAGCTGCACTGATTGCCTGCCTGAACTGACTAGGATTAGATATATTTTCGTAAATAAAATTAAACACATCGTTAGTCCAAAATATTTAAAACCGTCGTGACAACTCGTAAAACTTTACATAAAAGTACGAAGACACGTTTCGAATCAGAAAGATAGAAATATCGGTCTCCACATTTCATTGGTTCAAGTATTTGAGTTCATGATATGAACCCATTTTACAACTCTATGAACTGAAATAAATTCATAAAGTTACAAAACGATGAAACAATAAATGAGGAGATGTCAAGTCTCCATTTACCATAAATTATGGAAATCAAATGAAGTGTCTACACCTACTTACTACACTTTAGATTAGTTCACAATTTAGTCTGAAATCAAGGTGGACCCTCATTTAGGTGTTCGATGGGACGTCTATATGTTTCAGTAAGGTTTGATCGACGTGGAAATGGTCGAAACTCTTATGAAATTACTAGTTAGTAATTTTTGTATAGTATAGATAATAAGACTTTTACCTGGTTAGACGTGTTGCTGATGAAGATGACAGCGATGAAATTGAAATAAAACTACCTTTATTTTTTAGGTAGTTTTACCTAAACCTTCCTTCTAAAACGTACAAATTACCTGAAAAACCTCCCTCTTCCCGAGAAACAGTAAATTGTAAAACTTACCCTGAAACACCCCTAGAAACCTACCCCCCACGTAAAAACAAGTAAAAAATTACTCACCCCAACCCCACCTACTCAT
>NW_011342671.1:178079-179496 GCF_000735185.1 Notothenia coriiceps | reverse complement strand
GATGTACTCATTACAACCGGTATAGGACGGCCGCCACCATGGCTCCTAGCTATAATGGTTTTTGGGCGCCCACATTTCAAATGGATTTTCGGCGGTCTGTAGTTTTAGCACATATCCAGTACGTTCGGCTCCGCCAGCTTCCGCCACATTGATTGTGCCCCCTCCTGTCCTATCAACTTGATCTATGTCTCCAGTCACCCTAAATCCACCAAGAGGGGACATATCAATGCAGAACCTGCGATGTCGTTGCTCTGCATTGATATGTCCCCCTCTGGTTGATTTAGGGTGACTGAGACATAGATCAAGTGATAGGGGGGGAGACAGGGAGGGGGCACAAGTCAATGTGGCGGGCTGGGCGAGCCGAACGTATCTGGATATTGTGGTAAAACACAGACGCCGAAAAATCCATTTGAAATGTGGCGCCCAAAAACATATAGCAGGAGCCATGGTGCGCCTGTCCTATACCGTGCTTTATTACATGAGTACATCTCCCTGCCATCCGGATACACACACACACACACACACACACACACACACACACACACACACACACACACACACACACACACACCACACACACCACACCACACACACTACACACACACTACACACACACAATCACACACACACACACACACATGCACAGTTTCAATTCATAAAACTGCTGTGGTTGACTAGGTTCCTTTATTTCTGGGGCACGGAAAGAGGCACGAATTGGGGGAGACATGTTGCGAGGCACAATTCTACCTCACCCCCACCCCGGTAACAGTACAGCGCTTACATTTATCGTACATCCACCCCCCCCCCGCGCCCCGTCCCCCCCCCCCTCCCAACACCCCCCCCCCCCTCTTTCTATCACTGTCCCCTTGTTTGACTACCGTCTTCCTTCCTCCCACCCAGGCGGGCAGTAATACCATCTCCTGCCTAATCAATTCTGCTGTGTGGACAATAATCCTCGGTGCTCAAGGCTGCGCTGCCTCACAGCGAGCTACAGGGCCGAGCAGAGCAATAACTAAACCTCACACAGGTCCTATCGGAGGCAGATCCCCTTCTACTGTACATTTAACTCGGAGAGAGTCTTCGCTGTATGCCACGACTCTATCTGGCATATTTATGTTCTATGTGCTACATTACCTGCCCAGTGAGTCCCTGGAGAGCAGCAGCCTCATGGTTAATATTGTGTTGATACGCACAGAGGTGGATCCAGATTGTTACGCAGATGTGGTGAGATCGTACATGACTGACCTCACGTCCTTTTGTTGCAATTAACGTCCAAACAAGCATGGACAGCATAATGAAATAAAAGCAAAATACAAAAATCACTAAACACCCTTCCGGAAGCGTCCTTTCAAGAAAAGGTGATGCCTCTACTGGCCCCCCCCACCCCCCCCCACCACGCCCCCCTCAGACCTCATGT
>NW_011342671.1:171622-178051 GCF_000735185.1 Notothenia coriiceps | reverse complement strand
CCCGCTGTGCCTTCAGACACTCTTAACGCCGTTTGTCACGCTGCATTCTTCGCTGACAAGAAATTAGAAATGTCGTCACGTAGAGAAACAACAGCAGGATTATTAAAGCTTCAGGCAGGAATTTGGACGAATAGGCCATTCCCTCATAGCCTCATCAGGAGACAGCCTGCTTTAAAAGACAAACAAAAAGCTCTTAAAGTGGACAGGTGTGTTCCTTTTTGTGTTTGTGCTTCAGAACCCCAGAAACAAATGTAAGGTTTCTACCCCCATTTATGGATATACATCGATTAGTCATATGAGATTTCTTATGTTTATTACAAATTATGTGCAATATATATATATATATGCCGTTTATAACTGTGCAATAGATACCTGGCTGCTATATCTTCAAAACTGTTACAGATGTGTATTTTGTAAATTGGGTAATTACATTTTCATATCTTTAATTGTTTGTTTATGCATGGGTCTTAGTTAATATTAAGTTGTATTTTGCTCTTTTCCTGCTGTAACAAATGCAAATGTCCCCTCTGTGGGAGGAATAAAGGTATTCTGATTCTGATTTAATATACTTTACTTTCTTTAAGAGAAAGGCAATGCAGGACTGAAAATACCTCTCTATATGAGCCACATATGAATCAGACGCAGGCGCACAATATGATATTTACAGTGTGAAAGCAGGCAATAACAATAAGAGATGTCTTCAAAAACAATCAGTCACAATGACAGGTAATTAATTTGGCCAAGCAACAGTGGCCTGCAGTCATTTGTAAGTTTAGTCACACTTAATCACCTCTCAATGACAATACTGCTTTTTTTTCCCTTCCCTCTGTCATATATAGTCATCATTTTCTCCCATACCCCTATACAGTCTACCATGACAAACAAGGAAGGTATGCTCTGCATTTAATATGCCATACATTGTTTATTGAGAGAAAACAATTACTGTACAGCGACAATCAATACGGCATTATCCTTTCATGTAGCCATACTTGAAGATTAAATTATTATGGACAAAATGACATTGTTATTGCCGTGGCCTCACTCAAGTAGAAAGCACACCGCTTTGATTCCATTCACAAAGTAATTTTCTCAGATTCTATTCTGGCTATCACATTGCCATGACCATCATGTAGGCACAGAGGGGTGTCTGATTAAAGAAGCTAGTGACATAAATGTATTATCTTGATTAGGTTTTGCCTTGTAAGAATCAATGTGGTGGACCCACCGAGAGGGGAAATCAATGTGCGATGGTAAAGAGGACAGTGAGGGTTAATAAGCCAGTGGATGTAAATATGACATCCGGGTTTCTTGCTGGTCATGGGTAAAGATGGCTCTTAATTTGAGTTAAAATAACAATGTGTTGATTATTTGTCAAATGTAAATCATCAGGTGTTGAGTTTATAATATTCCAAGATAGAAACATGACTAAAAAATCAAGGGACAACCTCAGTGCCTGAAAAGGGAAGTCAATACACAAGTGCCATAAACATGCATTCTGTCTAATGGCCAGCAGGGGGCCACTCTTCTGGTGTTGAAAAACAAGTCAGATTGTATATAGACTATATAGAAATTAAATGACCCTACTTCTCTCTGGATGTATGATCTAAGTAAATACTTTTTTAAAGAGTAAGTGGTCTCAATCATGTATGTCAAGTATCTTTCAATAAATAAATATTGTCTCGTTTGTGGTAACAAAGATGATAAAGAAGGGAATGTTTTAGAGTGTGGCTACCTTGTGACTGGGAGGGAGCTATCTTAGTGTTGCCGGTTAATAAAAATGCTGCGCGTGAGACATAAGGAACCTTGTTTTTTTCTAGAGGCTAGGAAAGTCAAATTGCCCTTAAACATGACAGCCTTCTGCTTCTATTTTTCCCTCAAGTTAAAAACCTATAAACAATGGACGTGAGGAAAGGTCATGTTTACGAGCCAAACAATAAAGTGTAATGAGAAGTGAAGTGATAGCACCACCTGAGATTGGAGACTGTTGATCTTGGAGGAATAATGACAGACAAGATTGTTCAGCTCTTTCATGGACCCAGGGACATTTATCCTTTACAAGACATACCAGTGTGGAAAGGATGACAAATATGCTTTCATTGTGGTGTGCATGCACACATTCAATGAGGATATGCATGTCCTGTGACAGCTCTAACTGATGGTTGTCTTCCTTAACCAGGTGTTTTTCCAGTCTTAGCTTACCTTGCCCAGAGGGAAGACTGTCTCCTATCACTGAACACACACACACACACACACCGGCACACGGCGGTCCTCCTGCATAATTTATCTGGCAGGAAGAAGCTACACACACACACACACACACACACACACACACACACACACACACACACACACACACACACACACACACACACACTCAACAAAGGCATTCTGGCTCTGAACATTTCTTTTTGTTGTGGAGTCGCTTGCAAAAGACAGTTTCTCAGTGTGAGCAAAGACTGTGGAGTAGCAGCATTGAAGGTGCCTGCTGGAGTCTATGTGAATTTTAACCAGAGCTAAACATGACACATTTACGATTTCTCGTGCAAGAAATCATATCGCACTGAAGGCTGTGTACAGAGGAATTCTCTCTTTCTCGTCTGAGTGCCTCCCTCTTTTCTCTTTTTCCCTTCCCTCGCTCCACTTTTCTTCTTCTGCTGTCTGTGCGAGCGCTCTAAGGGTGCCGCTGGAGGGAGTCCAAAAGGACACAGTGTGAAATGAACACAGCTCTGACCTCCCAGACACCCCCGACACAGCCAATCAGATCACTTCTCCCAGACACAGAGGGCACTATAATTGGTCGGTGGGTGGGAAATATGACCGGTGGGGATTCAAGTGGCGGGAAAAAAGGGAGGAGAGAGGGGGGGAGCAAGGGGAGTGGTGCTACGTCTGCTCACTGCACTTTAACCGACCCATTGCCCAGGACAGGACAGGAAATCTCCGGAACAAAAGCTAGCTGTCATCTCCGCCTGACGGGCCCGCTCTGAACAAAGCTGCACTCAGCTGACTGGCAAACCGACCAATCCTTTAGGGAGGTAGCTTGTTGTAATCTGGGTCTGTCTCACATTCCAGACGTCTCCGCTGAGCGAGGACGAAAGAGCGTGCCCTGAACCCTCAAACAGGAAATGAGTGTGAATGCTGTTCCTCTCCCTGAGTCGGGGGGCCTCAGCTGTGGCCAATAATGGGTTGAAAACGCACGTATGAATACAAACATCCCCATAAGCTTGTGTAGAGGCAACAACACATAAAAGCACCCATAAATTGTCTCTGTGTTTCGTCTTTCACACGTAGGTATGGATGTGCGCACGTCCTTCTCCCAGACATCACTGCTCACAGCTGCATGCCTCGGGCCTTTGCTATCTCCAGACCAAACCCAGACTCACATCAGCCACATTCCACAACCTCCCAAAGCCCCAGGGGCAGTTTCACAGCTGGGCACCGAGCTGGGCCGTTCCCTGCCTCCCTGCCTCCCTGGCTCTCTGGCTCCACTTTCACCATCACAATCACCCTCGTCCCCCCCTTTGCTGGGCATCTTACACACCTTTAAACAGAAAGATGGCTCCTACAACAGTGTTTGTTCTCCATCGGCTCATACCAAGTTTACATGAGAGCAGCCGGAATGTTAACAAGGACTTTGGAATTCCGCTGCTATTGAATATCATTTCAATCTCTTGTAGCAGAGGCTTCTTTTTAAGGTGTGTCATGTTGACGGTGTAAAAAGACATGTCAGCAAACAGACTACATAATCTAATAGCTTCATCTTTGACTGTGAGGCTATCTTGTTGCCAGAGAACATCAGTCGATATGTGAAACTGACCTCGTAATGCAATAAATAGGGGTAGGAGACAAGATGCGACGCCCCGCAGAAACGGGAACCTGGTGAGAAAGGACACTTCTCTCTCTATCAGTTCCTCCTCAGACCTGCTCAGCAGTGGGGGGGGGTGCTATAATTTACCAAACTATCAATTAAACGTGTGTTGACAGCCAGGTCTGATGACATATCAGTATACTTTGATACTCCGAAAGTTTCCACAGCAACGTTAAGATCCAGTTGTACAGGGAATAAAAAAGCACCCTTCCAACAGCTTAAAAAAAAGGAATGTGCAGAAATTCATATCAGTAAACAAGCTCATGAAAAAGTCTCAGTGAAATGTGTCCTTCCTGTCCATGAGGTTCTCATCGGCTACTAAAAATCCAATGCAGCAGGCCTATTGGACAAAAAAAGGCTGAATCCACACACCTGACAATCATAGCGCATTACATTTACATGTTTCTGAAGGTGGGTTTGCAAATATGGATGTATTAATGTGCATGGATGTGTGTGTGTGTGTGTGTGTGTGTGTGTGTGTGTGTGTGTGTGTGTGTGTGTGTGTGTGTGTGTGTGTGTGTGTGTGTGTGTGTGTGTGTGTGTGTCTGTAAATAGTTAAGGGTCTGTTTCATCATTTCAGTAAATGCCACGCAGTAAATCAGTCTAACTGCATCTCGGGCCATTTCCATATCTGTAATAAAGAAAGCCCATCTCCCATCTGATGAGCTGACACAGAAAACTAGATTTATAAAGGGGAGGGAAAGAAGGAGAGATGGGGAATGTGTGTGTGGGTGTGATTTCAGCGATGGACACACACAAAAAAACACGCCCCCCCTCAAAACAATCATAAAATGCACCACTCCCCTCCAAGAGACCTTTTAATTTCAGACCTGTGACACAAAAGCCAGAGCGGCATGCAGGCTTATCTCTCTGCATCCCTTGAAACATGGCGCAGCCCCCAAAGAGCTCCCCTGCGCTACACATGCCACTTTCAATTAGTTCCACAAAGAGAGTCTTCCTCCACCAAAAGGAAGATGGGAGCTCATTACTGAATTCCTCTCTACTCTTGGCTTTGAAATATAGATCAGGAGGCTGTGTCTGACTGCCGGGGCCCACTATGAGCCACAATCGCCGACCATGCCACACCAGTCCAGAGCAGACGAGCGCAGAGTACCGTCTCATGGATTAGCCACTACAGCTTACTCCCCTATCTCACCATTAGCTCTCTGCCTACCCCTATTTTTCTCATTTCCTTTCTACCTCTATATATATCTCTCCCCCCCTCCCACCAAACAGGCTCCCTGAAGCCACAGCTCTCAGCACTAAAATCCACAAATGGGAATATACCAGTTCGAGCAATCAGATGAGAGTGTGAGAGAGAAGCAGCGGAGCAAATGTGGATATCATATCGCACAGTGGTACTATTATAGTTAGCGTAGACACAGAGACATGTGCTGATAAGGCGATGCAAATTCATTCAGGTATTCCAATTAAGCTAAATTGTAAAAAAATATGCAAAGGTGGACTGTGTGCTGGAGTTCATTAGGGAGAGGTTTGACACATTAAAAGCCACAGAGTCAAAAGTACTCGGGGATAATAAATATGAAAGGACTGCCAATAAAATAAAGTACGCAAATTGGTAGATATTTGAAATGGTGACAAATGGTTTCAATGCTGTAATAAAAACATTCACCCTGAGATTAAACAGTCTGCGGGTATATATTTCTTCCCCGGCCAGAGCAGAGAACACACAAAAGCTGCAGTGATAATTGTTGTCCCTCAGGATCCAAACACCAACATCTAGCTGTTTACTTTTTTGACTGATGGTCTCATTAACTTCACATGCTGCTGCGCCACATTCAAAACACTGCATGCACGTGTGTGTCAAGAAGCCGGCGTGTCATCTTTATTTCCACGCAGTATGTTTATACCTTCAATTAACAACTTCCATTAGCAGCGTCCTCGGTGGAGGGCCAGCAGCAAGTTTTGCGAACGGGAGGTTAATGAGAAGCTGTCGACCGAAAACAGACAATGACCATTAGGAACGAGACGCGTGATCCTCTGACACTTTCGTCTTGGAAGAGAAATATATAATTCATTGTGTTGTGCCCTCCAGTTAGTCATTTTCCCTCTTGTCAATCTGCCACGATGTACGGAGGTATCACACACAGGGGTTGACGTTTCGGTTGCTAGGCCACTGATGAAGATTCAGTCTAGCAAAGGGGAGAAAAAGGAGGTGAAAGAGGTAGGAAAGGAGGAGTGGGCGGGTGTAATGGCAGCGAGAAAAGAAGAGGTATAGGGTCTTGATACTCTCTCTGATTCGCTCTCTATGCAAATCACAACAATCACAGGAAATGCCTGGGCCTTGGCTGCAGCTAATTGCCACGGCAATAACAAAGGAGGGCTTCCTTTGAGCGGAGAGGCAAATTAAACATTAGTTTAGAGTTTTCTAGGAGACCGAGGGACGTTATAATTACCCAGAAACCAAAACATCAGCACTTTGCACGCCACACTTCCCACTCTCGTAGCCTGGCGGAGGAAAACAAATGCATCTCATATTCTGGGAGAGAGGTGTTTGGGATAGGGGACGAGTACCAGGAGGGAGATGGAGCCGGGGTGGGGGG
>NW_011342671.1:156290-171603 GCF_000735185.1 Notothenia coriiceps | reverse complement strand
AACGGATCTGATACAGACTGATACAGATCTGAAATATCTCACGCCAGGATATATCTCAAACAAGGAGCTCCGCCTATATGGGCAACTCTCCGCCTATCAGGGGAATGAGAGGTTGCCGTGGCATGGTAACAGCATGGTAACATGACCATCGTCAAGCTCATTTGCCACAGAATCAGCCCTTGTGAAGACAGGGCTGGAAAAGAGCAAATAGAGCGAAATGAGGCATGGCTAAAATGCAAGATCTGTTTGGTATTTTGAAAAAAAAACTTCACAGACATGTTTTATTTAGGTATGGCCCTACAATATATGTTTCAAATATAGCATGATAGGTCCACTTTAAGTTTTCGTTTTGTTTGCCCAGTATTAGTCAATTGCAAAAGCGTATTATAGCCATTGAAGGCATTGACTTTAATCTCAGAGAATATAATTTGTTCTCACAAATGAATGACTTGATAATGTCAGAAAATAGCCTTTATTTTTGTAAATGTATAATTTAATTTATATGAATTCCCTTCCTTTATCTTTGCTGACGTATCTCTTCCACCATGTTTTGCTGTCTATGCTGTCAGTGCTTCGTCGGTTTTCTTTAACACTTCTTTTCAAGACATGGAGTTCCTCGAGGTCCTCACTGACGGTCTCAACCGGGTCCTCCTGGTCCGCGGAGGCGGCCGCGAGGTCATCACCATCTACTCTTGAAAAAGCAGCCCCCTCCCCCACTGCCACCCCAACCCACACCTCCCCCAGCCCTGTTCCTGTGTCACCTTTACTCTGTCATCAGCGCAGCTTCTTCATTATGTCGCTCTGATCGTTTATTTCTGTACGATAGTCCTCTCACACCCAAACACCAGCTCAGCTTCAGCCCCCCCCGCTCCACCCCAGCAGACCAATGAGCTACTCAACCTTCATTCTAGTCCAGTAAGCTACTCAAACTACTGTATGCTCTAGACCCATTGAGAGACTATCTAGAATATATATTTTCTTCGCTAGTCTGTAATCGATTGTAGGAACCCTCATTGATTCACTGGCTAAGGAGGAGGTGGTGCTGTTGGTTGTTAGTTGAGGTGTGAGCGCATATGCATGTCTCTGTGTCCGTCTTTGTTTAAAATCCCTGCAGATTCTTTTTTTTTTTCAAATACAAGTGTGGCATAGCAGCGGCTCCTGCTCGTAGAGAGCCGTCTGAATGAGCTCAGTGTAGGATTGTGTGTTTATTTCCTTTGTGGTGATCGGACACCTCCCACAGCGCGACTGCCCGCTGCGATGTGATTTCTCTTTCAGAAAGACACTGCTGCACACGGTCAGACCACCAGCTGGAAGCAGAAGCAAGTCGCAAAGTATGAACTGTGAAATTCCCATTGGTATTTGAAGAAGACTGAAAAGGCACGTGGATCAAACCTGCAGTATTAACCTGAACACTCCGTTAGCATGGCGTCCTTATAACTGTGTGTTTCTACTCCACGTGTTCTGTTACCACCACCTCTCTTTCTACCCATTTCTTAGTGGCTGTTCATCCCCGTGGCCACTGTTAGTGCCAAAAAAAAATACAACAAGGATAGCTTAGTTTGTAGAGATTGACACGTAAATAAAACTGTGAAAAAGTGCGTTTCCTACCAGAAGGCTGGTGTGACAGCGGAGTGTGGAGACCGTACAAACACCCGAGGAGATTATCATTGCCAGCACCCTCGACCCTCGTGTGGATCACTGTAAATAATGTACAAGCTCTGACGCGTTGTTCAGTATGAGTGTAGTATTTTTGTGACATACTAAAAAGCTTCTAGTGGAGAGAAAACGCTCCTTCGCTCAGAAGGACAGCTCGAAAAAAACGCTGAATTTTCATATTTATTTATCTATTTATTTATTTATTGGATGGCATAGGCTCCTGTCACTATGGTAACTGTCATTGTAACCTCGACAAGCACTGCACCTGCACTGTCCGCCACTGTGCAACAAGTGAAAGTTCAATGAATTCATCAAATTCATTGAATTAAAAAATAAATAAAACACTAAATGTTATTTTTTCATCTAGAGAACAAATATGTATTTATGTTTATAGACAAAGTTACACACATTGATCAAATAGTTGTCATTTTGATTGTCACTCAAAGATATATTGTTGTTTTTGCCTCATTTAGATACATTAAATGTGCCATATCAAAGTATTTTTCAAAGAGAAATATTGAACAAAAATGATTGAATTAGAGAGTGTGCTAAAAACGGGAAACTGAGGTGTCTAGAATGGGAATGACACTAAGGGTAGAAAGTCGCCCCCTGTAGATGATACAAAAAGAGATGTTCAGACGCTCAGATTGAAAGTGTATCAGCTCTAACTAAAGTTTTGAACATCTATTGATTGATTGTTTATAGGGTCAGGTCTAAATGAATAAAGAGGACAATGGCTTCTGTAGCTAGGAAACTCACGTTGTCCACCAGACTGAACTCTATGCAGTAGACTCTCCGCTGAGATTTTATATCCTCCAGATTGGAAAAAGATTTGAGCCACACATGTCCCCGACTGAATGACTTGTGAGCAAATCGTATTTAGATTTAAAAAGTGCATCTTGGAAGGAATGTGCAATAGTTGAAAATCCGGACTCATGTGATCATGTTATTTATTTTTTTACACATGTATTTTGTATATGTAGATTTCGTAAGTCTTTAAAAAAACAAATATCCAGATTCATCTCACTCTGACCAAGAACAGCTGTCACTTTACTTTATTTCTGTTTCTTTTCTTAAAGAAACTGTTTTTGGTCATTTGCACTTGTAGTAGAAATATAAATAAATACCGTATAAATATATATACAGTATATACAGTATAAGGAAGCAAAACAAATTAGTTTCTAGAACTATTTACAACAGTATTAAATGTTTTTAGTGTTGCTTGAATGTCGGACCATATGTTGTGAATGCTGCTAGTATCTATAGATTTATTTGTACTGTAAATAGAGACGACTAAAGATCAAGTGAAAAAGGGTATAGACATACATATCAGTGGCGGTGGAAGTCTAACAAAGCGAGGCTGTACCTGTAGACATTTGGCCTGAGACCTTTGGACAGGGTTAGCTTTCTGTTTTATGAGACACTGAATACCTTGATGCAATATTACAACTGAGGGCAAATCCTCCACCTTTTACTCTCTTTTTAAAAAACCACTATCTTTAATCCCTGAAGTAACGTAACAGATGATTTACTTTAAGCTTACAAAAATCACTAAAATATATTTAAATATGAATATTTATCTGCTTTTCAAATTTATAACACACCTACCTTTCACACCTGTGATACTTAAGAAAGCAGCCGCTCCTAGTTTTCAAAGATTTAAGGGTGCCAAGTCATGAAGACTTTCTTTTCTTGCCACACTTTACTCTGACAAAGGGAGTCGTTCACGTCAGTTTTTGAAGAACGCGGCTATTTTGGGATTGTCTCCACAACATTGCCTGCATCAACTGAGCCTTTTAAATTGATTCAAAAGAAAAGATATCTGATGTTTATTGGAGATGAATTTATTTATTGAATTATAAATGTTTTATAATTGCTGTTTGCATGGTACTATGTGGCAATATTTGTTTTAGTGGTTTCTATAGTGATGACTTATATGTTCAAGGTGCAGAGCGGGGTTAAAGGTCGTCAAACGTTCTCATTGAGTTACAGATTTTTTTGGGAACTCTCGAGTGTTTGTCGTCGCCAGACCTTGAAAACAAGAAATAAAAGAAAAAGTATGAGTTCACTATATTGTTACTTGTTATATTTCAATCTCGCTCCAATAGTCTTATGTAACGTAATAGGAGATGTTTGAGTTTGCGAATGGATGGGCCTTGGAAACGGTCATCTCACCTGTGTAAATATATATCACTAAAGTCAGAGACACTTTAACCGACTAGTGTTGTCTTTTGTTGTACACTGTTCAATCACTGTGGCAAAGTCTTAGAGTTTTGTATGATTACGTGCAATATTGTTCTCACATGGGTTTTCATTTTGTTATGTTGTTTATTTTCTACGAATCAACTGGAGGTGTCACTTATTTCATCAGAATGTTTGTCACCAGGTCTCACGGACAATAAAGATCGACAGTGTTGATCTGATGTGGCAGAGACAGCAAAGCACTTTACACTGAGTGGGGGGGGGGTCTGCGCAGTAAAGCAGACCCTTGCCCCACAGAGATCTCTGGTGTCACACGAGTGTATTACAGCCAGCCGTGGAGGTCTGACAGCCCAGACTATAAAATATGATTAACTCCCATCCTCCTGCAGCGGTTTTGAACTGCAAGCACCCAGAAACTACCTGCTGATTTTGTTTACATCTTCTCGTGTCAGCATTTCCTTGAACATCTTTAGCATGCATCACATTCTTTCCTTTCTCTTGCCAAACTTCTTTAAAAAAGAAAAATAGTAACTGTTACATTTATTGCGCTTGTCACTCAATCTGTGAAGTGAGCCTTCCCAGACCCATCCCCCCCGCAAACACCACTTCCCCTCTCCTCCTCGAAAAATCCCCCCCGGCCTCCCCCATCCCAGCCACTAAATCCACCCCAGCTGTGTATTTTAAATGTGATTGCAGTATAATTCAGAAAAATGATCAAAGAATATAAAACTCGCGCTTCCAATTCTGGCAATGGCTCTGCTCGCACGACACCTGATGGTCTACTTTCAAAAACCAGCACGCCCCCTCTCCCCACAGCTGATCCATGATTTAGATCAGATCCTTCGCCTGCACAACTGTAGCATGAGACAAACTTGTTGGTGATCATTACCCAGTCTCCATCCTTAAATGGATATTAAGGGCTCTGAAACACATCTGTTACCAGGTTGAGGAGGCTGTCCTGTTTAAGATACCAACAGAGAAAAACAACAAGTCCTAGGTTTTGAAAGAGGGCACACGTATTTTGTAGCTGAGATAAGATGGAAAACCCTTCAGTGTATTTTCAGACGGACGTGCTTGATTGCATTTCACACAGTCGTCCTCTCTGGGAGTTAGAGAAGAAGTCGAGGGGCCGTCGGCCGCTGCGAGCAGAGCCACGTCCCAGTCATGTTGTGTAACTCAGTGCATGCATGCGATTATCCTGAACAAGGTGTATTGAAAATATATTGGGTGTTTGTGGTATAAAAGTATTTTGTTTTTATCATTAGGAACTTTTCCTTCTAGTACTATGATTTTCTTTCCTTAGGACTGGCCAATCATTGTATCCAAGATGAATATTATTATTATTATACTACAAGATTCTATTTTTTATGGTGGATTTGTTGACAAGGTATTCTCATTGTCAAATATTATCTGCAGATAAACTGACTACCAAAGTATATTTCAGTTAACTACATAAATGATGGTGTGCAAAGTGTGCTCCAGTGAATTATACAAGTAAATACTGTTTATTATTAAAGTTTTATTAGTTAAAACATATCGTTTCAAAAGGGTAAAACTATGAATGTGCCAAAGTAGTAGAGGAGATGCCTGCAGATCAGCAACTTGATGAAAAATGCAGCCTGTCCAAAACTATACATGTACCTACTTTAAATACATGCATATCAAGAACGAGCAAATTAAGTTAGCCGGCTTCTTCTGTATCTGACAGACATGATTGGTATTACTTATATATTTTCCTTTAACACTTTATGGCCTTTTACAAATATAGTAAATATATATATATAAATAAAATATATACAATATAGTATTTAATTGAATAACCAGTACCTCCCTGCAGATGAATTTGCCACTGTCCAGGTTTGTTTTCAATTCACTGGAGTTGTGGGAAACATGTTGTATGGATGTAGATATAAATGATATATACAGCATACCTGTATCAAATATCAGTAGTATGAATTTATTTTATTTTTTAATTCAGAAACGTTCATTACTCTTCCTTGATACTGTACCTGGTCTTATGGTAAAGCGTAGTGTGTTCCTTTCAGTTCTGTGGGAGTGTGTGTGTACATGTGCACTTGTAACTGCTGGGGTGGGAGGGGGCTACGTGTAAATAAATCAAATACAGTTAGTGTGGAGGTGTTTTTGTGTCAGTGTAAGTTAAATATTCCAAAATTTAAAAAAAGACATGTATTATTCTCTATTGTGTTTCATGGTACATAAAAAAAGAGGAAAAAGTAGTTTTATCTTACATTTCAAATGCTTATATCTATGGCTTCTGGCGATACCCGTTCCATTTTATAGATTTGTCAGCACAAAATGCAATAAACCAATACCATTTTATTACAGCAATTGTGTCTTGAGTTTTTAATCATTCTTTTACAATGAAATTGTTACAAATAGAAAAAAAACCACTATGTGCAAAACTATAAAACACATCATGGTTGGAAAAGAACAAAGGAGTCCATCAAAACAAACTGATACACATGCCTCAGTTTAACTCACATTTAAGAAGATTCAATAATTATCTTCTGACTAATAATAAAAAAACAGAACATTAGCTAATCCCGCCAAGTTGTCTAAATCAACTGAACACAAAATTCCTAATAAAAAAAAGAAGATTAAAAGCTTTAACAAAACACTCAACCGTACGATCTACCTTAGGCGGTTATTTCACTGCACAGAGAGTTAGTGGGGGGTCACAGGGAGAGGGGAGTATGTTATTCACTACGGACATCAGTAATGTCGGGGGTACATGGACATCGGGGGGGCTTGGCCCATGCCAGGGGACGACCTTGGGGGCGGCTGCTGAGGGGCGGAGCTGCCCACCAGGTGGTTGAGAGACGGTCCGCTCTGAATGAGGGTGTCCAGAGCCTTCTGTACGCTCGGGCTGTCAAAATTAATACCTGAGGCAGAGGTGGGGGGTCTTTGGCCACCCTGGGGGACCTGCATGCGGCCCTGCAGGGCGCCGTAACCCTGGGCTGAAGGGAGGCCGGGCATGGGTGGACGCGTTGGATTCATGGAGGGGGGAGGGCCGAGCGAACCGTAGGGCTTGGGCTGGGGGACGGGGGGGGGCTGGCTGGCTGTCAGCCCACTGTTGAACAGGCTGAGGATCTTGGCCTGCAGCTCCTGCTGGTGGCTGCTGTTGGGGGCAGCGCTGGAAGCAGCCGATAGGCCGAGGTGGCTGGACTGTGGGGGGTTGTGGGTGGAGTGTGGTGGGGGGGGCAGTCCTGCGGCTGAGGAGGGGACGTCATGGTGGGCTGAGGCTGGAGCTGCAGCTAGAAGGGGAGAAGAGCAGTTAAGAGTTCTCTGCTCTGCACACTGGAACATTCAACACATTGAGCTCTTGAACCAAGATGAGTGGAACAATAACAAAGGGTACTTTGTGCTACACTAGTTCTATCAGCACAGGCTGAGCCCTAGGCTACACTGCGGTTGCAATTTTGACAACATCCTCCGAGGGCCGCACAAATTATTGAACTCAACCTCTGCTTAAAAAAAAACTAAAATCACAGCCAATTCATTTGGCCTTTCTTTCATGCTGTGCAAAGAAAAAGCAACCTCTTAATCCAGATATCTTACCATGACTTGTGCATGCATGTGCACTATGTGGCATGACCACCAAAACAGAAAGATATGGACACAAGATGTGTGCAAATGTATTTAGTATCCATGTGAACATGATTTAAGTGGGGGGGACCTAACCTCCTCTAGGGGGGTCCGGGGGNGCCGGCCGAAACTAGCACACATTTGCACAGCACACGCTCCGATTGTTCTCAGCTCATTTCCCATCACATGCTAGCCCAAATGTCACGGCAGCGATGAAACGAGAACAATCGGAGCGTGTGCTGTGCAAATGTGTGCTAGTTTCGGCCGGCCACCCTAGGGTTAAGTCTGCAAGCACTTCATTAATGTGGGTCGGTGCAGCAGAGCATGTTGAAACAAACAAGACTGGATCGTGCCGAGATATGCAACCATGGAAACTTCAGGAGACGTCCTTGGATCTCCTTCCCTGGAGGGGCGGGAGGCAGAATCCCTGCCCCAGTGAGGAGGGCCGACACTGGGCCTTGAGCGGTGCGATGTGTCCTGGATGGCTGGTTCCATATTTGATCTATGTCTGAGGGCAGTAGCAGAGCCTGACACATTCACCCTGTCTGTCTAACCTAAATGTTCATTCAGAGGGTCTCTCCCCGCAGCCAGACCCTGCCCTCTATCTATCTGTAGCTCTGTTTCTTACAAATCCGTTAGATTTCCAGCCTGTCTCTCTGTATGTCTGTGTTTCTATCTGCCTGTGTAGCATCTGTCTATATGTCTGTGTGACTGTTTGTAGGTCAGGTCTGAACGTCTGCCTTCCCTCGCAGACTGTATAGATGAGCTCATACGAGCCACTGACCATGCCCTGGAAATCTAATCACCCAGCACAGTTGGATGTTTGTTTGTGCTTGTACACACAGATGTGCATACAGGAGTGCAAACAGCAAGCCATGTACACAAAAAAAAGCGGTCACACCCAGCTTTCATAGGTGTTTTTTTTGTAAAGCAGACAGCCTGGCTGTTATGTGCTCTTGTTAGAATTTGTGTTCTAAATGCACATGTTGTGTGTTGTATTAGTCACACAACGCTAACCCTCCCACACAGACACACAAACACAAATCCCTCAACGTCAGCAAGCCAAACTCATAAAACACTCTAATTGGCATGCACTGGAATCATTTCGCAAGTTCTTACAATAAAATAAACTTTTTTCCTCCCCAAATACTTCTCCATGTTTATGTAATGGGGCTTGTTATTTTCTTCCTTTTAATATCCCCTCTCATATAAGAAGTAAGCTATGTAAGCTATGTGAATAACAGCATTAATATACCACAGGCCCCTTAAGGATTCAATACTTTTAGGGAAATCAGGGTTGCAGTGTTACTGTGTTTGCAAACAATCCAGAGCAGTGACATCAGTTTATTACATAAATTGGAGCAGGCCAGGCATGAGAGATATTATGACACAAGGGCAGACTAAATGGCTAGAGGGACACAGCGCAGTGTTTCTGACACCAGCATTCAGGGGGAGAAGAAATTACATCACTGTGTTAGGGTTATGTAAAACACTAGACACGCTGTAACACTAAAAGAAAACCCTCTGAGAAAAAAAGAAGGAAATAACCCCTTAAGCGAGACGGAGCGACTGTTTAGCTTTACCAGAATGTTCCTCTTTGTGTTCATATCCATGGAAAAACAATCGCAGAGGGAGTGAACTTTTGACAATTGCAAAGTACTTCCCGGAAAATATATCACACTGACAACCTAAAGAGATGCTCCGTGTGGTGAAAAGGAAAAAGAGACCTGCTGGCGAGTCGGCACTAAGGGGGTGTGAGATCTCCACCTCCTCATCAGCACACTCTAAAAAGTCATTCAGGGGACCTTTTACCACCACTTAATTAAATGCATGGTTGCAAGATACAAATTTGAATTAATTAATTTAGATAAACATTTTAAGTTGCAAACATTAATTTATAAGTTGTGTTGACGTAATAATGTTGGTTATTACATCAACTTAATATTGTGTGTAATTTAAACTCGGATTTCTGCGTTAATTGACTTAAAACTAAATTCAAGTTGTAGTAAGTAATGCAATTGGCTTGATAACTTAATTGTTCTACACCTTGAGTTAAGGATTTCAAGTCCACTCCTACTTAACATACCTGGACAAGTTCCGACAGTTAAGACAAATAGAAATGCTATACAAAGGACATTTTTAAGGTGAGTGTCATTTGTCATTCAAATACTCTAGATAGCCTTGTAGTTGCACTGCATAGTGTCAGGGTTTGAGTTTTTGTGTGTCTAGTTTTGGGGTTATTTTGCTGTTCTGCCCTCCCTGTCGTTAGTTTCCCTGGTGTGTCTGATTGTGTTCACATGTTACCCTTGTGTTTATCCTCCCCTGCCCGGCTGTTTCTCCACTCGTGATTACCCCTCCCTGTATTTAGTCTTGTCTCTTCCTGTGTTCAGTGTTGGTTCATTATTTGTCGTTCATGTCTCCCTTCATGTTGGTCACAGTCACCTTTTGTTTGGATGCTACCTCGTGCCTCGTACCTGTTCATGGATTCTTGTTTTTTTCAGCTTTTGTGAATAAAGCNCACATCCGTGATTTGTGCCGGAGATGTGATGTATTTGGGGAGCGTCGGAAAATGCAGCATCCGACCCGTGCTCAAGTCGGTCGCGAAAAGGTCCAGCTTGACTTGGATCTGCTCCACAAGATCAATGACCGTTTTGTCTCTGTTTACGCTTCAGAGTTGAGAGAGACATGTTTTAGAGTTGCTATCATCGGACCACCGTTACTAGCACCACTAGATGCACTTTCAAAAAACGTGCTGCGTTGTGGTTTGGTGGTTTCTATGCAACGCGCGAGTGTTGCGTTCATGGTCTGTACTCGTGTAGGAATTTGGCTACGGGAGGCTGGGCCACTCGGGAATTGGTTCTGGGCCGCATCTGGCCCGCGGGCCTTCAGTTGAATAGGCCTGCCTTACAGTTACCCAACAGAGGACGACACATTTAGTTTTAATGTTTGCGAGTACTGAGACAATAAATAAATATAAATCGTAATAGTATGCTCTTTCTGCGCTTCTGCTTAACAGCGTGTTGTCAGGTGTCTCGGATTCGGAGCGTTTTATGAAACCTTTTTGCAAAAGATTTTTTTGGGGAAAATATTTATTTTTTTGAAAAATGTTTTTATAAAAAAAAAATACAAATTTCTCCGCACCGAATATTCGAATATTCGCTGCTGATTACTACCGAATATCCGGAGCCCGAAAAATGTTTTTTTTTCTTTTCGGGACAGCCCGATATGATAATTTAGGGACTCTGGTAAAATCTTACATTTCCCCATTTTAAAAGGCAACCATAAATAAAAATTGGTGTCATAGAAATACTGCAACTGTATATTATAAATGAATGTCAAATATATGGTCGAATGTATAGTAATACTATAAAAAAAATGATTTGAATGCAGCGTAGTTGAGAAGATTTAGTCTCTTTTTTAGTATCACTTGCTGGTTGATTATAAGGTACTGTGATACAGATGAACTCTTTTTATACCTCAATCCCAGCCCATGTTATTACAACAGACAGCACATGATATGTAAGGCTCCCTAATGGCACTTCTCTCCCCTCTCCCTCTCTCAAACACTGTGGCTTGTTGTGACTTTGACCTGCATTCCTACATCTCCACCTCAACCGTGACTCTTGCGTGTATTGTTCATTTGAATCCACATCCGTCCTCTCTTCCTCTCGTCTCATAGTCAAAGTCGGCCTCTTCCCCTGTCTCCCCCCCTGCGCAGGTCCAGCTCATCCACGACAACACCACCCCGACCACCCCCGCCACCCCGGCCACCTCGCTGTCCCCCACAGAGGGGGCTAAGAGCCCCGGGGAGCAGGTCCAGAGGACCTGGACTGAGAAGTGTGACGGCGAGCCTGCCAAGCCGCCCGGCGCCGCGACACCAGAGGGCATCAAAGACATCTTCAACATGAAGCCGTGAGTGCTGTGAATCATTCAACCCTTACCTGTTGGAAAGGTAAGGGCCTTCTTGTTCCTGACAGAAAGGTCCCTGCGACTTTTATCTCTACAATATGGCACCGCAGAGGTCTGCCAGAGAGCTGTTTAAAGATTTATATTTTCTCTTTTATTAGCTTGGATTAGGTAGATTAAGACCAAGTCCACACTTACAAGGGTTTTTACTGCTTCTCTCCTCACCCTTTACAAATACGAAACTCAAAGGAAAAATAGAAAAAAAAACATTTGGAAGGCTGTGAAGGCCAGTGGGCAGCTTGGGCCACACACACACACACACACACACACACACACACACACACACACACACACACACACACACACACACACACACACACACACACACACAGATTTTTTCCAAAACCACCAATGTTTTCTTTGGGCCTGGTGTATAATGTAGCAGTTAGGTTTAGGGTCCCCTTTATGATGCTTTTTGACCCATCTGTTCCTGAAACTGAAGAGTAACTTTTAGTTCTGTTAACGTGTTGGTAAGGTTAGAACCAGCATATTTGTTCCACTTCCACCATAGCACAAAATGTCTCCTCATTAGTGACTAACAAAAGAGAAAACCGGGCACACTGGCGTAAAAAGACCAAACTCACATAAACACTATCAAAGAGGACTGTTTATGTTTTTAAAAACCTGTATGGTTGTGGACTAGGCCTGAACAACATTTCCAACATAGTTCTGATAATCATGTGTTTCTCTTCTTGCCACGCTGCAGCGAGTGGGAGAACCTGTAAGTACTGAAGTCTCAATAAAGTTCATTCAGCCCATTCACATCTCATCCTGACGTTAGCCTCATGAGCAGAAGAAGAAGGAGTACTTGTGTGTGAATGAGCATCCTTCACCTCGACCAGCCCACTATCACAAAGTGCTTGGTAACGTGCTGTTCATCACTATGAAACAAACGCACCCTCACTCTCTGCTGCTCTGTCTTCGCTCAGGAACCAGTCCAATGTGCGGCGTATGCACACAGCGCTCCGGCTGAATGAGGTCATCATCAAGAAGTCCTCAGAGGCCAAGCTGGTCCTCCTCAACATGCCCGGGCCTCCCAAGAACCGGACAGGGGACGAGAACTGTATCCTTCACACAGACAGAAGTAGGATGTGTTCGGTCAGGTAAAGCTGTATTAGCGCATGTTATTTCTGAAAACCAAACTCAATACTTACAAGAAATGAGGGAAGCTTAAACACATTGGGGAGAAAAACACCTTAATACCAGGGAAGAGCACATATTCATTATATGAAGGATCCATTTTAGGACTATTAGATTATCGGTTTTCAACTCTAACACCAAGAATGTTCCTTCAAATTAACATCCAGTCCATGTGCTACTGAGGGGGGGGGGGGAAGAGGAGTCAGTGTAAATATAATTAAACAGATCCACTTTAATTAATTTGACATGCAGGTGCTGAAAAGCTTTTGGTAGCACTCTAAAGATCGAATCACAATCTGTTAAAGCCTCAAGGCCTGTTCCTACTTCAGGAAACAAAAACCTTATTTTTCTGTTTTAAATAATACATGGCATGTTAATTGACTTGGATTCAGGAGAAAAACAGCTGTGATTTGCTAACAGGAAATGTGTGAGACACGGCAATGGAGGCAAATAACTCATTAGGATTAGGAGGCAAAATATAGATCTTTTGAATAACATTTACAGGATATATTTGTTATGATTAATTAATTTTTTAGACCACTGCATTTTTTCCAGTTACAGTTTAGTATAAAACTAATAATGAAATATGTCTCTGAGTCTGTCAGTGGGAGATGACTTTAAGACATTGACTGGAATTGATAGAAATGTACAGCTATATTGTGTTTTTTAACATAACATTTAATATGTATGTATCTTAATGCAAACGGTGCGTTCTAAAGCAGTGGTTTGACATCTTGGACAATAAAATATGCTTTCTTGCCATTTGATGAAAAGGTCAATACAGCTCACATCTGTCCATACAGCACTTAAAGAGACACAGCAGGCAGACATCAATAACATCCAGCATCGTAAAATTACAGAACCTAGTTCAAGAGTGTTCTCGGAGCACCACAGGGGTCTTTCCTGAGTCCTTATGAATTCTCCTTCACATCTTTTCTTGGAAGAGACATAGGACCTGATTTTAATATTTGACCGCAGCCAGAGTCTGGCATATAACCCCCCATGAAACAAACATCTTATGTTTACACTTACATTGTTTGCAGGATTAAGAATACAAAGTATAATGCAAAATTGGTTAGCTTTAAAAAAAAAAAATAACTTTTTGTACTTTTTGACAAAGTAAGGCTAGCTGATTTCCTGTTGCCAGGTTTTATGCTAAGCTAACGTGACTGGTAATCTAAATGAATATTTACCGTGCAGACATGACTTCTCATCCAACTATGTGCAAGAAAGGTAGTGAGCATCTGTTTCCAAAAATTGATTTAAAGGGGACCTATCATGCAAAATGCACTTTTGTATGTCTTTTAAACATGAATATGTGTCCCCGGTGTGTCAGGGAACTCACCAAGTGTCAGAAAACACAACTCTCTCTCTTTTCCTCCATACCCAAATCTCTAAGAACGGGGCTGCAACGGATCTGATACAGACTGATACAGATCTGAAATATCTCACGCCAGGATATATCTCAAACAAGGAGCTCCGCCTATATGGGCAACTCTCCGCCTATCAGGGGAATGAGAGGTTGCCGTGGCATGGTAACAGCATGGTAACATGACCATCGTCAAGCACATTTGCCTAGAATCAGCCCTTGTGAAGACAGGGCTGTATTAAAAAGAGCAATAGAGGCGAAATGAGGCATGGCTAAAATGGCAAGATCTGTGTTGGTATTTTGAAAAAGAAACTTCACAGACATGTTTATTTAGCGTATCGGCCCTACAATATATGTTTCAAATATAGCATATAGGTCCACTTTAAGTTTTCGTTTTGTTTGCCCAGTATTAGTCAATTGCAAAAGCGTATTATAGCCATTGAAGGCAATTGACTTTAATCTCAGAGAATCATAATTTGGTTCTCACCAAACTGAATGACTTGATATGTCAGAAATAGCCTTTATTTTTGGTAAATGTATAATTATAATTTGATAATGAATTCCCTTCCTTTATCTTTGCCTGCGCGTATCNTTGTGTCTCTGCAGTAGTAAAGGCAGCACGCTGTCACGGCGAGGCTGTAACCGTCACTCGCCCGCTCTCCTCTCCTTTGCCCGGCGTCTCCGATGTCTTCTTACAGCCTCGCCGTGACAGCGTGCTGCCTTTACTACTGCAGAGACACAACACACGACACATACAGTCAGGTCATCTGAGCAAAAGACAACTGTAAGAAAGCCTACATGTCGAATGATACGTTTGCTTGCTGTTCATATGTGCACAAGGGTGAGTGTGTTATATTAGGGCTGTCCCGACTACCATTTTTCGGGCTCCGGATATTCGGTAGTAATCAGCAGCGAATATTCGGTGCGGAGAGATTTGTATTTTTTTTTTCATACATTTTTTTCTTCAAAAAGGTTTCATAACACGCTCCGAATCCGAGGGTGAAGCGAGGTGAAGCGAGGTGAAGGGTGCCGTTTGCGTTCGTGACTGAGTGAACGCGATGTCAGGAGCACAGGCTGAGATTTTATATATTTCCGCATTTTAACAGTGCAATTCAAAAGTATAAATATAGTATAAGAATATGGCAATTCGCCTTTATTGATAGCATACATTTAGAAAAAATAAAAAATAAAATTGGAAAAAAACAAAAAAAACGAATATCCGAATAATTAAATTGAAACCCGAACAGTTGGCCAACGAACGAATATTCGAATAGTCGAATATTCGGGTACAGCCCTAACACACACACACACACACACACACACACACTGAATCTGACACACGTTAGGAGGATAAAGGACACTCTGGACCCTGAA
>NW_011342671.1:153246-156245 GCF_000735185.1 Notothenia coriiceps | reverse complement strand
AGAGCGACACAATCTCGGAGGTCATTAGATACGTCTTCATCGGGGTTTCCTTGGAGCGCCGGCCACAGAGAGGTGATTTTCCCGGTCTCTGTCTGCGAATGTGTTGAACATACACCGAGTCCCCCATCTTCAGGGCACATGCCTGGAGGTCTCTGTTCCGTCCTTCGGGGATCCTGTGAGCGGCAAGAGAGGGGATTTACCCCTTCGTCCTCTCCTGGAGTGTGAAATAAACAGAGTCCATGTCCATGCGGACACATGCTGGAGGTTCTGTAGTCACCCCGTCTTTGGGGGTATTGGAGGGGCCACAGAGAGGTGACTTCCGGTCCTCCTGTACCTCCGGCTGTGTGAAATAAACAGAGTCCCCATTTCCAGGGACACATGCTGGAGGTCTCTCTCCCCGAAGTGGCAACGTCATCTGCCCTCTATAACGGCTATTACGTCTGTCACTTTGGGTAAACCGCACCAACTGTTCGGACGTCTTCCGAGATTGGACCTCCATTGCTTGCCTCTAATATGGCGTTACGGGTTAGGGGGTTATGGGTCGAGCTTACCAGCAAGGAAGAGAAGAGATGAGAAGTTGGAAGGACAGGTTGTGGTTATTAATAGGAGAAAATGGTTGGAGATAGGGTAGGTTTAGGTTTAGGTATTTAGACTATACTGACACTGGTGCATCTCTTTCCTCTGCCCCCCAAACCCCAATTTAATGCTTGGTAAGAGCAATTAGGGATGTCCGATACCCATTTTTCGTGCTCCGATACTTCGGCTAGTATCAGAAGCGAATATCTAATATTCGGTTCGGAGAGATTTGTATTTTCTTTTTCAAAAAGCTTTCCTGACACGCTCTCGATCCGAGACACCTGACATCAACGCTGTTAAGCGCCAGCGCAGAAAGAACATACTATTACGATTATATTTATTTATATTGTCTCAGTACTCTCGCACATTAACTATATGTGTCCTCTCGTAGGGTAACCTGCTGTACTTCGTTGCACCCGGATCGTTGATGGCTCGGGATGCATTGCACGTCTATTAGCACCTTGCACGTTATTGCACAAGTTATTATTAGGCTGAGCTACTCAACTTTATGCCATTGCCTTAGCCCCAGATCTTCCCACATTACTCCTATTATTTTCACTATTCGGATAAAATTAAAAAATCTAATATAAAAAAACAATTTGGTTGCTTGCTTGCAACTATTTTCCAAGCAAAGTAAGTGCACGTTTTTATCATGTGTAACGTTACTGTTTAAACGGCGGATAAAGCAGCTTCATCATGGCAACTTGACAACAGCTAAGCTAGGCTACTACTTACAGCATCCAGGTGACTTTTCAGAGTTGTTGTGCCACCGTGGTAGGCCAGTTTCATGTCGCATATTTTGCACATATTCTTCTTACCGTCCTCCAATTTAAAATGGTCCCACACAGCTGAAGTCTTTGGCATTTTGTCGGTGAAAAGAGGTGAAGCGAGGTGAAGCGTGCGGTTTGCGTTAGTGACTGTGAGTGAACGCGATGTCAGGAGCACAGGCTGAGATTGTATATATTTCCGCATTTTAACAGTGCAATTCAAAAGTATAAATATTGTATAAGAATATGGCAATTCGCCTTTATTAATAGCATACATTTAGAAGAAAAAATAATATTAAAATCTTCTTTTTTTTTTTTTTTGAAAAAAATTAAAAAACGAATATCCGAATAATGAAATTGAAACCCAAATAGTTGGCCAACGAAAGAATGTTCAAATATTCAGGTAGAGCCTTTTAGAAATTAAAATCAATGTTTTGATGGTATAATGTAGCTTAAACATACCGTCAGTTTAAACGCTCTTTTATACTGAAAAACCAGAAATTCTTGTGCACAAGCAGTTAAGCTTTTATTCTGAAAATCCTTCATCTACGGTTAGCATTTAGCATGTGGCTAATATACGATTTCCTAAAGAGGTGAATTGAGTAGCGAAATGACATGGAGTGGTGCAAACCGAAACCTACTGATTTAACACTACAACTATAGATGTCGAGATACTACCATGCTGAATATTAAATGAAAGTACAGTTTATTTGAATAATTATTGTTTACAGACGAGAGTATCATGTGATAACATCCGGAAACCAAACCAAACCAGCCGTGAAGTATTTTCTGTATTTTTTAGAGTATTGATTACAGCGTTTAGAATGTGTTACATGAAAAGTGATGAAAGAGAATATGAGGAGAAAAGGCGTGTTAAGCATATGTTGAAGGTGAAAAGTACCAATCCTCTGTTTAAATGCAACAACGGACATTAGAGGCGAGGCGAGCCGGCTGGCGGGGAGGAGCCAGCAGAGGATATATATCACAGCACCAGACGAGGGATTCGCTCTCTTCTCTTCCCTAACGATGAGCGGATCACAGCTGTTTGTCTGACTGAACAATATTCTAGTGATGGGATAATGATACCTCAAGGAGTGTATTGACACACTATACAGACTGTGTCGGCACTGTATTGATACTGCGCCGGTCACCCAATAGTGCCCCCTGCAGTTGTCTTTTGTAAAACTGTACCTCCAACCTCCTCTTGTCTCCTGGAGATACGTGTCGACTAAGCCCCAATGATCTTCAGGTTTGCGGATGGACCGTCTTTCGTTGAATGGGTCTTTGTCTGGTGTAACGTTATAACTTCTCGTTGTTTTCCGCATTAGGTGTGGAGTCTTGAACGTGACTTTACAGAGACGAGTGGTACAAGTAGACACGGCACACTCTCCATAAAAGATTCCGCCACCCTTGACCATAGTTTCCTCCTCTTTAGCGGAACCCGTTTCTGTGAATGTTTTCGCAACAGGAGTTATTTTTACGTATTTGTTTAGTGAAGAAAAGAGTTCCATAAATAAAAGTATGACTAACTTGTCAATTCAATTTTTTACACATGTATTCAGGTGTTTAACATTGAGACTTAACATTGAGTTTAAACGATTTAAATGTATGTTGGAGTCAAATCGTAATGTGTTTGTTCCTAAAGAAATGGACGTT
>NW_011342671.1:122980-153215 GCF_000735185.1 Notothenia coriiceps | reverse complement strand
ATTGGAAAAAAACAAAAAAAACGAATATCCGAATAATTAAATTGAAACCCGAACAGTTGGCCAACGAACGAATATTCGAATAGTCAAATATTCGGGTACAGCCCTAGTTGCCGTTGTTCAGCATGGAAACATTCATTAGCTAACAATGACATTATTGTTCTATTAATATAAAGGGAGGTCAGGTACTCTTTAAAACAGCTGCTAGTTATGGGTACTTTTTACTGAAGTACATTTCAAAGCCTCTTTACTTTGACTTGAGTAAAGAAGTTTAGTCAGTACTTCTACTTTCACCAGAGTATTTTTAAACATGAGTATCTGTACTTCTACTTGAGTAAAGGATGTGTGGACTTTTGCCACCTCTGAACATATTACAGAGTATAAATGAAAGAAATCAGGCAGGAATCAGCCAACAGATGAGAAAGGTCTGATCTGAGGCCAGCTACCTGAGGCTGAGCGAGTCATCCGAGAGCAGATTAGACAGCCGTCCGTCACACGGAGAGGAGGGGAAACTCTTTAAGGCTGGCTCCCAAAGGTCAGGGAGTTTGGTGATGTGATCGGTCTGACAGTTTCACAAATGATGTCACCCTCCTCCTCCTCCTCCTCCTCTTCTTCTTCTTCTTCTTCCTCTGCTGTGCGTCCACTTGCTGCTTCAGAGACTTTCTGAAACTGGCTTCAGCTGCCTGCTGGCGTGTGAAGACTCAATCAACTTTATTAATCGCCATTTTCTCTCAGAAGGTCTTTTTTCTGGTCATGAACTTTCTCTATCACTCGCTTTAAATCACATCCTCCCTCTTCCAGTCCTTCATCCTTTTCATGCTGTTCTGGACAGTTTTCAAACTATCAAGTCACATTCTCCCTCTTCCAGTCAATTTAGTTTGCTGTTCTGGACAGCTTTCAAACTATAGAAACCTAACAAAAACTAGAATTATCACCTTGCACTCCAAAGATTGTTCAATTTTTCCTCAAAATTAGTACAAAGAGAATCAAAACGTCTAAAAAGAGACTCATACAAAGAGACTCAAAATAACTACAAGGAGACTCAACATTTTCTGGCGTGTGAAGACTCAATATACTTAATTCATCGCCATTTTCTCACAGAAGGTATTTTTTCTGGTCTTGAACTTTCTCTATTACTCACTTTAAATCACATCCTCCCTCGTCCAGTCCTTCATCCTTTTATTTCAATGGTCTTTTTGTTGCTGTTCTGGACATTCTTCAAACTATAGATACCTAACAAAAAATAGAGAATTACCACCTTGCAATTGTTAACTTCAAAAAATAGTTGAAGTTATTGTAAAAAAAGAAACAAAACGTTGAAAAAGAGACGCATAAGGACTACAAAGAGACTCAACCTAATTTCAAAGAGGCTCATAAGGACTACAAAGAGACTCAACCTAATTTCAAAGAGGCTCATAAGGACTACAAAGAGACTCAACCTAATTTCAAAGAGACGCATAAGGACTACAAAGAGACTCAACCTAATTTCAAAGAGGCTCATAAGGACTACAAAGAGACTCAACCTAATTTCAGAGAGGCTCATAAGGTCTACAAAGAGACTCGAAATGACTACACAGTGACTAAAGAACAACAAAGAGACACAAAATGGCTACATAAGGCGCGTTCACACCACAGTACTTTTCCCACTTTAGTTCCGATATAGTTACGAAATGTTGCGTTCACACCAAAAAAATCCGGAACAAAAATGAGTTCATGAGAACCTTTTTACCCCCTTTTCCGTCCCTGCTAGAGAGCAGGGACTTTTGTGGGAGAAAAAGGTTCCTATGTCTGAATGCAAACCACGCCCTGTAAAACTCCCAAAAAGTTTTGTGAAGCCGCCATTTTATTATCCTCGCATTAGCATGATTAGCATTAGCATTAGCCCAGCGCAGAAACGCAGAGAGACTAACTTATGGCAACACAAAATAAAACATGGGAGCGGTGGAGATGAGGAGGTGTCGGCGTTCTGACGATTTACTCTGAAGGCTTCAGTACTTCTACTGAAGCCAGTCCCAAACTCCGGGGACTTCCGTCCGGGGACTCCGGGTGGCAGTATACGCCGTGAAGTTGTTTGCGGTCTGCCAGTAAACCCAAAGCAGAAGAAGAAGAAGTGACGTCAGCGGCTTCATTTTCCTAATCCTCCCTCAGGGACTTATTCCGGTGTGAACGTGATCTGTACTTAGTTCATGAGAACTAAAGAGTTCTCATGAACTAAGTTCTGATGAACCTTTGTGGGAAAAGTACGCCTAATGAGACTAAAGAACTACAAANTCGTTGGCCAACTATTCGGGTTTCAATTTAATTATTCGGATATTTTTTTTTATTTTTTATTCTCAAAAATATTAATTTTTTCAATTTTGTATTTATTTTTTTCTAAATGTATGCTATTAATAAAGGTGAATTGCCATATTCTTATACTATATTTATACTTTTGAATTGCACTGTTAAAATGCGGAAATATATACAATCTCAGCCTGTGCTCCTGACATCGCGTTCACTCACGCAAACGGCACGCTTCAGCTCGCTTCACCTCGTTTCACCCACAAAATGCCGAAGACTTCAGCTGTGTGGGACCATTTTAAATTGGACGACGGTAAGAAGAATATGTGCCAAATATGCGATAAGAAACTGGCCTACCACTGTGGCACAACAACTTTGAAAAGTCACCTGGATGCTGTAAGAAGTAGTAGCCTAGCTTAGCTTAGCTTAGCTGTTGTCAAATTGCCATGATGAAGCTGCTTGATCCGCCGTTTAAACAGTAACGTTACACATGATAAAAACATGCACTTACTTTGCTTGGAAAATAGTTGCAAGCAAGCTACCGAATTGTTTTTTTATATTAGTTTTTTAATTTTTATTAAATAAAGTTGAGCAGCTCAGCCTAATAATAACTTGTGTCCATAGGTGCATCCCCACGCATCCCATCCTCAACAACACAGCAGACCCTACAGTTACCCTACAGAGGACACATTTAGTTTTAATGTTTGCGAGTACTGAGACAATAAATAAATATAAATCGTAATAGTATGCTCTTTCTGCGCTTCTGCTTAACAGCGTGTTGTCAGGTGTCTCGGATTCGGAACGTGTTATGNTTTTAAATGTATGCTATTAATAAGGCGAATTGCCATATTCTTATACTATAGCTGAGATTATATATTTCCGCATTTTAACAGTGCAATTCAAAAGTATAAATATAGTATAAGAATATGGCAATTCGCCTTATTAATAGCATACATTTAAAAGAAAAAATAATATTAAAAAAAAAAAAAAACTATGGGGAAAAAAAAGAAAAAAACGAATATCCGAATTCTGAAATTGAAACCCGAATAGTTGGCCAACGAACGAATATTCGAATAGTAGAATATTCGGGTACAGCCCTGAAACACGATTGAATTAAAAGACAGAGTCACATTCATCAACATCACAGCCTGCCCTAAACCAAGCATGATTAGCTGTACAATGGTCACATGACAAGAGCTGCTTGAACATAAATGTAGAATCCATATTTTGCTATCTTGAAATTAATTATAGAACAACTTACAATTGTAAGAATCCCAAAAGGATCAACATAATATAGTTAATAATACTTACTGATGTACGTTGTTCAGAGGGAAAAATGATCTTACAAATACAATAATTATCTTGCAATGCTGGTGATTTGGTGTGTTCTACTAGCTTATCCAGGTTTTGTTTACCACCTGGTTTTATCTTCCCACTTCAATCTGTCACTTTTTTCCTTCGTGCTCGTTCTGTGTGAAATGGCCTTCACGTGGCCTCACAAACCAACTGTACTCTTCAGAGTGAGGTCAGCAATGCTCTACCTCTTCCTCGGGTTTCTCCTCCTTGCTGTCTGCGGCCGGCTCCTCGGTCACACTCAGCTGGGTTGTCACGGCGGCCGGGTTCTTACGGCGGATTGACCCGCGGGATGAATCAGTGATACTCTGGATCTGTGAAGATACAGAAGAAGTGAAGCATGGAAGAGGGATATAGGCAGAGTTTTAGTTAGAGAAGCATGATAGGTCAGGTTAGTGTTTTTCACTGTGAATCGCTGCAATGACAGAAAAAAGTGAGACTTATTTCACTGCACTCATTTCATTTATTGATCTGGACAAACAGGCAATCTTGGGACGAGCTAAGAATAGTAACACTGAGATCAATATATTATTTTCTGCATCTATCAGAACACAACATCTGTGTCTCAGAAAAGCAAATCTGTGGCTGCAGTCCTCTTTAACAGAGAGAGTAAATATGTCCCACTGCTCCGATCAAACTGTGGATATGCTTTTGTCCTCAGGGGCTTATCTGTCCAGTCCACTCAAATCACACAGAGCCATGCCAAGTCCGCCCGTCAAGTCAAGTCAAGTTTATGTGTACTTTTTCAACTGCATTTCAAAACAAACACAACTTTGACATAAGCAAACTTTCCTACCTCTCTCTCACGCTCATTCTTGCTCAGGTTGATCTGTTTAAGCATCTGCGATCGTTGTTCCATCACCAGGGTCTTCTCGTAAGTGTAGGCTGAGATGTCGCTGTCATGCTAAAATGAAATGGAAGGATACATTACACGTTTTATGATTAATGTTTTCATATTTATTTTTTACCAGCTAAATCCCTCTTTGTCTTGGTGAATCCTGGATGAGGTTAATGTGAAGCTTAAAAATAAACTAGTTTAAATGACGTGTCGGCCGACCACGTGTCGACCGACCAGGCTGCAACTGAAGGCAGGGTGAACAGTCTGCCTTCAGCTGCTAAAGGGGGGGGGGCGGCAAGAGGGAATAACGCCGCACACTTTAGGACGATATTTCCTTACAGGCATTCATGTTATTGCCAGGCATTCATTGTGATGCAAGTAATTCTGTGAAAAATAAAATTACATTTCATTTCTCCCAATTCCAATGGGGGTAAGCTGATGAAGAAGGATGCTTTGCAGGCTTTCTTTCACCATCGGACAAATACTTCTTGCTCACTGGAGGAACAGTCCTGAGACATGGCTGGGTACTCTGACTATGTAACCAGCTGAGTTGCACTGAGATTCAAGCGCCTTTTGATGCATTCTGATATAAGTGGTAAGAGATAATTAAAAAAAATCTGGGTTAAAACTCACCATTTCTACTACTTCCACCAGGGCTTCGATACGGAGATGATAGAGGAAGGTGGTCAGGTCTTTCTTCATCTGGATGCTGTTGTCGTCCAACTGGGCCACGGTAAAGATGCGTATCTTGCACTTCCTCCAGACCTGAGCCGGAAAAACGACTGCTTAAACATCCAGAATATCTTTCAAATGTTCAAGTAAAACTTCTCAATATTATTCTACATATATGGAGCATGACATTTTGTTCATGAAGTGTCTTTACTTGTTAATACTGTACTACACTCTAAATACTTTACCTGTTTTGTTTGTCACAGTACCTTGTGCTGTTTGAGAAGGAAGGGCAGCAGCATGAGCATGCCTCCATCATGGACGATCCACCAAACATCGATGTGGCCCTCGGTGAAGCGCTCTCCATTGGATGGGAAGGCCGCGATGTTCTTCGGGACGAGCATAGCCAGGCTAGCCGCGGTGGTTTCTCTGACCAACTCTGCAGAGGTGAGGGAGGCAGAGGAGTTCAAACAAAGTTGACACACAATTTAAACTTTATGAAAAATAATAGTAAGGTTGATGAGTCAAAAAATATAGAAAAAGACAATTAGTGCTTTGTTGACTTTACATTTTAAGGTGTACGGTGCTCTGAGTCTTTTCAGGAGTATGTACTTGATATATATAGTTAGACCTCAATGCAAGACTTGGATCAGCTATGAGTAAATTACATCAATGTTTGTCTGCTTTACAATCCGAACTGTTTTTGTTCCAGCAACACTTGGCATGACTAATCCTGGTCTCCATCAGCAAATACTCCTTATTTCTTTGAGCTGCTTTTTACTTGCTCAGATGCTTCAGCAGCACACATGCCGGACATAAAAAAGCTTGAAACCTGCAGTTTATGGTTAAAGAGAAGTGCACCACTCTAACAGACTATCCTAAAATTGGCCTTAGGCAGAGAAAAGGCTTTTAAATGTCAGACATGCTTATTGGTTGATCTGGTTTCCCAGTGACCGACCAACAAAGTTCCTCCAGGTCTGGTGCTCATCTCCCTGCCTCCAGTTGCGGGGCCAGGACACCAGCACAGCGTTGTGTTTCAGGCCCCCCAGCCCACTGGCCTGGAGGAGGTGGGAGGTGGCATCGCGCAGGTTGGAGGACACGGTCACTTGACAGAAGCCCTTCACCTTCTCGGTCTCCATCAGTTTACGAAGCGCCTGGATAGGAAGATGGAGAATTCATGTGCATCGCCTCTAAAAGACAACAATATAGTTTTACGATTCAAACTTCAGGGCTGCCTACCTGCTCTGCACGCTGGGTCTGCTCCTGGTTCTCCAAGTAGGATCCCACTAGAGCCGTCCCGACGATGGTCAGACCTTTGCCTGCCTTCAGCTGGTTGGTGAGAGAGAGCAGACGAGGCTGCTCGATGTTTTGCTCCGAGTCTGTACTAACCAGCGTCAGCAGCTGGGGCCTGGAGAGAGGGGAGAGAAAGTGAAAACAAAAGAAAGAAAAAAGTCAAGAGGAGAGAAATAGAGGGCAGAATCTAATAAAGGCGTGATGAAAGACATGAGTGGGCCAAGTATAAGCCTTGGAGGGAAGAAGAGATGGAGAGAAACAGCATGAAAGGTTGACATGTTATAATGAATTATTGTTGTTTGACAGCTCTGATGAGGAGAATCACATTTACTGAGGCAATGGCTGAACTGTTGGTGATTTCTATGTTAATTAAATAAAACAACAGCGTGTGTGACGTTGTGTTTGTACCTCCAGTTCTTGGTGTGCGGTTGACCTTCCTCCAGACGCATGAGAGCGTAGCGTGCGGCGCTCAGAGACAGACCTCGTATCCCGTCACCCCACTCCTTCTCCGCACTGTGACACAGACAAGCGCCAGTACATCAATATTCGTCAATCAAAACGTGATCAAAAGTGTAGCAGCTCCCTTCTAAATGATAAAAGTGACAAATCTACTTTCAGATGGTGCTTTGAAATAACGCAATGTGATAAAGGATTAGCCATCACTGGTAAATGTCATGATGAAATGATGTCACTCACCACAGGGAGTCACAGCACTTAAATGCTATATAAATAAATAAAGATTGAGATTGAGATTAAATACTCATGGAGAATACACATTTTCAAATGATTTCAATAATGATATTAATATTTCAAAGATATCAGGCTTTCTTTGCCGATGTATTTGTCAGCAGCAACAGTTATTATAATATATGTGTCAAGGTGGAATCTGCTGCAGCAGGAAGTGATCTATCTCCTGTGTAAACTAAATCCTGAAGTTCAGATTCAGGTTTTTTTTTACAAACAGCCCCTTGACAGCTCTGCTTCACATGAAAAATACCACTGAAAACAGCTGCAAATAGATGGAAAACGATACTTTTTTGAACCCTCAACTATGAAACATCCCTGAAAGAGATGCCAAACTCTGCAGGCACATAGTTTGTAGTCACTACGCATCATTTTGAGTCACAGGATCTGATTCCTATGTGGAGGCGGTGAGGGGCGTTTTTCTAATAGTGCCTCTGTGATGATAGGGAGGATGTCATGAGTAACACATGGCATCTATAATTTCATACAGTATATCAATAGGCTTGCTAGGACATCTATTGTTTTTATCCCACAATCTGTAGAACTAAAAGCAAAAGCAGTCATTTTCCTTAAAGCTCCTAAAAAATATTGATGGTGTGGATTTAGTGGCAGAAAGCTCTTAAAATACAGCGTACACACACACACACAAAAAATACACTCCAGCAAAACCAAAAGGCAGCCGGCGAATCCAATCTCTCCTGGGGTTGCGCTCCACTCACCCTGCAAACTCGATATACTTGTAGATGGAGCCGGCAATTAACATGGCGATGATTGCGTAGTACCAGGAGCAGATGAACATGAGCGTGAGACACAAGCTCATCCCGAGGAAGGACAGAGCCCTGTAGAGACACACAGAAAGTAAGACAGAGGCCCGGGCACACATTTAAAGTATAAATATCCAGCTGCTCTCTGTCTCAGTAGCGTCTGAACTGACCAGTGGTAGAACTTGAAGCGCGGTCTCCAGTTTGGAGTCCTTAGCAACGTCTGCAAAGCGCAGGCCAAGTTCACAAACATGTAGCACATCAGGAAAAACCTGCAGGACACAAAGGGACACAGTTAAAAACACAACTCTTATATCCTGTGACCAGAGGTGGGAAGTAGTGGAGTACAAATACTTTGTTCTTTTACTTAAGTACATTTTTCTGGTATCAGTACTTTACTCCACTACTTCTTTTTCTGACGACTTTTTACTTTTACTTCTTGCATGTTTAACACTAATACCTGTACTTTCTACTTCTTACATTTTCAAAACAGGCTCGTTCCTTTAGTTTTAATCTCTGTTTGGTGGCTTGATCATTATTATTTAGAGTCATTGCGTGTCTGTTGATTTTAACACAATCCTTGTATCCATCATTTCCTGGTCTTCTCTAAACAAGAGGGACCAATGAGAACTTTGTCATTTTGCCGTTGTTCAGCAACAAAACATTCCTTAGCTAAAAATGACATTATTGTTCTATAATATAAAGTGAGGTCAGTCACTCTTTAAAACAGTTGGTAGTTATGGGTACTTTTTACTTAAGTACATTTTGAAGCCCATACTTCTTTACTTTTACTTGAGTCAAGAAGTTTAGTCAGTACTTCTACTTTTACTTGTAAACACGAGTATCTGTACTTCTACTGTACTGATGTGTGTACTTTTGCCATCTCTGCCTGTGACATTATAGGGATATCACCACGACTATAGTCCAAAGAGTATCCTGTCTCGATATCCGTCACATTCACTGAGATTCACTGTGTCACTAGAGCAGTAGAGCGGCATGCCCTTTGTCTGATGAGCTAAATCTGAGTCGATAAAATGTGCCATTTGCAACATTTAGGGAATAGCAAGGGAACTGGCTGCTCTGAAATCTCCCAACGTTGGTTTAAAAATGGCAGTGAATTCAAAAGTTCTCACATGGAGAGGATGGGAGCCACAGCATCCAGAGAGGCGATGAGGATGCCGATCTCGCAGATACAAACGGTCAGCAGGAGAGACCATGTGGGCTCTCCGTTAGCCTTTGCATGGCCAAAGATCTGCGGGGACAGCACAGAGAAATCTTGCACATTAATAAAGGAAAGGACATTTGGTTTAAAAACTTGAATTAAATGTATTACTGTATGTCAACAGATTCCACATGACTGTATTAGCTTAGCTGGAAGCAATAATATTAGTTTAAATTCAAATGGTTCAACTTAATATTATTGCTTTCAACAAACCTAATGTGACATTTTTGACATAATACATATAATTAAAGTCAATGTTTCAGTTTTCTCAGTGCTCAAATCGCACAACCAATGGTTTAGAGATGTGAAAATCAGTATCACCCTCACCTGTGATTGGTCTACCTGGCCGCTAGCTATACCAACTGAGCTACACACTGGCCCTGAAATAATAGATGTTGTCTGACCTATATAACCTACTTGCAATGCCTTCGCGGACCACTAGGGGGGCAGGGGCCTACAGGTTGGGAACCGCTGCTCTACATGTACCTTGAGAGATTGTTTGTGTTAATGTCTTATCTGATAAATGAAAAAAATCTATGAATAAATAAATTAAGAAAGTTCTGTGGTGTTATTGAGTAGACAGACTGACCCGGAGGGCGGGCACGATGCCGTCCTTGGCGATGGCCTGCATGAGACGAGGGGCCCCCGTCAGACTCTGAAGCCCCGCCCCACAGGTGGAGAAGAAGGAGCCAATAACGATCACCCATGGTGACGGCCAAGCCAATGTGCCAATGACCAAATTCCCGTGGACTCCTTCTCCAAACCTATAGGACACAAGAAAGGGTCATTTTAATGCATTGTTATTTTGTATTATTAACAGCAAGCATATTATTAGAAGAATAATCAGTTGATTCAAATTTCTTCTCCAATTGAAGGACCTACTTGTCCCTGAGGACGACTCCCTCGATGCAGGCACCGAACAGAACCACACTGGTCATGTCTGAGCAGTTTTGGATCAGGAAAGAATTTCAGATGTAATATTTGATTAGCTAGCATGAATGACTTGGATGAGACCTGTTCAGTGATTGACAGGATTTGATTATAAGAATTATAAAACTTTCCCTTGGAAGATGCACTCAACGATCTGATAAACCAATCAACAGTGTTTGCTGAGTAAAGACAGCAATCGATTTTGTTTGGGATATATATATATATATATATATATATGCTTTATTAACTCGTGATTGCATAGGCAGTCCACTGATGCGATTAGAGATCCTAATCAAATTGGTGTAGACCCCAAGCTGATTACTGAGATACATGGAGGAGATTCAAGATGGCTGCTTCAGAGTAAGAGGCCTGTAATCACATCTGCCTGTGTGTATGCTGAAGCACGGCCAAATAATGTTTAAAATGCCAACTTTTTTTTAATGCCATAACTGTGCAAGCATCTTTTACATATGTTCACACCTCTTTGTATTTATACTTAAAATATACATTAAGTTTATTCATTTGCAATTACACCTACAAATGTATGTTATATGTTAGCCCTTATTTGAATTTATTTTTGTTTTTACTTGTGTGATATTGTTTTTCTTTCTCATAAACATTTAATAAGCGTTGTTGGTGGGAGCCTGAGAGTATTAAATAAAATAAAAGAGTGTCACCGTCATCACAGGAATACTTTGTGCAAATCAGAAAGATAATGCAAACCCATAATCAAAATCACTCTGGTATTAAAGCAGTTATGGCCTTTCATGGTTTAAACTATGTTGACCTTTAATTATGGAGCGCCCTGCCGGCCAATCAGTGTGATTTTGTTACAGCAGACAAGCACAGAAGTGCATCATCGCTTCAAGTCCTGTCAACATGGGATGGTGGTGTCTGAAAAATCATCGCAGAGCTTACAACACTGTTTGAGTGGATATCTGGCCACAATTATTTTAGGGCTTTTAGATGTCTTATATGACTACATTCACTTTGCAAATGCTTTATACTGAACATACTTTAAATATTTTGTGAAAACACCATGTTATTCCATTTTTATTCTTGTATATCTCTCTGCACTTTTAGGCTTTTTGCACTTGTGGTTAGATGATTCTTGATACTTTTTTGCCATAGTACTTTCTTGTTTTATAAAACATTATAAATAAATAAAGTAATAATAAATAAAATGTATAAATATATAACTTGTAATGGCTACTCTGGGCTGAACAGAGGGTTTTTAGAAAACATGATATTCCACTGATTTAATATTTGGCAATATTCAAATTATTTGAATTGGGTTGAAAACTAAATGTTTTTTAAATTGGCCAGTGCAGGGACAAGTGTCAACCTGCAGGGGGCAGTAGTGAGAGGATACAGACAAAGGAGGTGGTGGTGATGGCTGCAATGGTTCCAATGGGGATGGACTTCTGAGCATCACGCAGGTCTCCGGAGCGGTTGGAGCCGGCCATGATCCCTGAGCACAAAGTGGAGAAGCAAACATTTTAACTAGGTCAACAACAAATACAAACACAGGGCAAGTTAGATGCTGCAGAATAATAATAAGTTCATGTACATTCCTAACATGAATATCAGAAACCACAAAATGAAAAAAATCCATATAAGATTGAGAGTTCCACCTGTCACAGACGGGAAGTAGATGCCGACGAGCAGCGTGAAGAAGCTGCCGATGTCGGCCAGCACATAGCGGTTTGAGTTGGTCAGAGGGTCGTCCTGGTCCTCTACTGACTCCATGTTTTTCCTGGCAATCAGGTCCCCCTTCTCATAGTAAGTCCCAAACATGTTCTCTGGATGTGGAACAGGGAAGTATTGAAGTAGTTAGGTTTTAAATTTGGATCATAGAAACATTTTCATTACATTTTTTTAAATTAAAATGTAATTAACTTAAATCAGGGTCAAATTCATTTTAATAAACTGAGCTCAAATTGTATTTCAGTGTTGACGTGAGCATTGCACACCAATGTGATTATCTTGGGTTCTCCTCAGTATATATTTCCCTGTAGTATTCACACACCGATCATTTTCGTATTTCCTTCCATGTCGCAATGTGACTGTAAATGTATGTACATTTGTAATGTATTTGTGATTGCATTCTGAGTGGATGTGGACATGCTCTCCTCCATGAAGACAAAAGGGGCAAACAGTAATAATTTGGTTAAACAAATAAGAAAAGGCTTTTTGATAAAACAATGAAACATGAAAACCTCAAAGGGGGACTCTAAACCATTGACTCTGATTTGCAAACATGGATCCTTAAAACAGGGCTAACTGTTGCCCCTGTAGTAACTACTAGAGAGGAACGAGGTTAACCTAGCTCTGTTTTCTGTAGCCTCAGGTGTGCGGTTGCCCAGGGCGGACAAACTGCTGCTACGGTCTGTTACTCGCTTCTGTTGGTCTTAGTGAAACAAAATCACTTTCTAAATACCCTGAAAAGCTTTCAGGTTCTAGGATAATACATATTTATATTTTTTTTTTCTATATATATATGACATAGAAATGCATTAGTATATAATTTGGCAAATTCAGCAAATCAATTAATCTAATGCATATTGTGAGTTGAAGCGGTGCAACCCATGACAGCTTTCTTTTCATAATTGACTTATTCCTTATTTACTCCTAATGCCCCCTAAAGAAATTCTTCAGGGGATTATAATGGAAACAGTTATGCGTTTCCCCATCTGACGACAGACAAAGCATATAGCAACAATCTGCTTTAAGACCACGTTTTGCAGGTCAGGTCACTTTAATGTAAGCATTTTTACTTTGACGACTAAACTCAACTAATTAATTATCCATGACTACAGCATATTAAGAAAAATACATAGGCTACTGTACATATTTGTGTACTTAAAATGGGCATGTGCACACTGGTGGTTGTAATAAAGTACATTTACTTGAAGCACTGTACTTAAGTACACGTTTGAGTTACATGTACTATGAGTATTTTCATGTCATGCTACATTATACTTCCACTCCACCTCATTTTGTTGGCAGTAAGTACATTTAGAACTTTTACAGATGACTAGCTATTTCAAAATATAAATCAACTCATAAATAAACATGGACGTAGTTAAAGACATGAGTAAAGTAAATGAGCTCCCCCTTTATCAGCTGTGATAAAGTATATGATACTGAAATTGCCCAATATGCATAATTGCTACTTTAGGTATATTTTGATGCCAACACTTCTGTTTTTTTAAATTATGGAAGATATTGAATGCAGGACTTATACTTGTACAGATTATTTTTTAAATATAGTATTGCTGTTTTATGTAGGTAAGAGATCAGACTATCTCTCTCCTCTTCCAGGTTTGTTGTTTTGTGTGCTCACTGTGTGCAAATGGTACAAGGCAGATCCAGACCCACCTGCCAGGACCCCGCTGGTTACCCCTGGGATGCCCTGGACCTGAGATATATTGTTGGCTACGAAGTACTTGTCGCAGGTCGCGTTGAGGAGCGGTGAGTCACAGAACATGCGCCACAGCTGGGTGGTGACCGTCCCGTTGGCTGACTCGATGGTCTTAGCACACACGTCGAAGTTCTTCGACACCAAGGTGCGGTTGCCCAGGAGACACACACTGGAGAGAAGAACAAGTAACACAAGAATACAAATAATTATAACAACAACAACAACAACAACAACAACAACAACTACATTAATAATAGTAATAATAATGATAATACTAAAACTACTACTACTATAAATGGTTGACGTCTGGTAATAAAGCACTACAGATGTAAATATTAAAAAGTAACTAAAAGGATTTTGATATAAAAATGACACATTTATAATTTAGCTTCAAACAACATTTGGATATTATTCATGTTTACCATAATGAATGAAAACCAAGCCAAACCCTTTCAACTTTCCAATCAATAGAGGAGGCTTTCTAACTTCCTATCAATATAATGACAGGTTATATAAATGTTTTCTGACATCAGGTGTGTATTGCATCAGTCTGATGTATTTTCTTCGCCTCGTAGTTAGCGTTATGGTTATGTTTTTTCGGCTAAGCTAATATTCTGTCTGACCGTCTTGGTAGGCTTACGGGAATTCTGGAGGATCCCATCCAGTATTGATGACCCCGGCGTACACGGCCAGGATGGAGAGGATGACGCAGGCCAGGAAGACCAGGGCCAGCTTGTTGACGTACTTCACTCCGACAAACACCACCGTGGCCATGAAGAAGAGCAGGATGGTGCCGTACACCCGCATGTTGTTCAGCAGGGCGGCCTCCGCCTCGGACCCCTCCAGACCCTCCAGGGGAAAGATGGCTGCTTTGGGTGCTATGTAGATCTGAAGTGAAAGGGTTATGATATTAAAGACATTCTATTAAGACTTACTCTATTGATCCCTGATTGGGAAATGTTTCGTCACAGCGGCATGTTAAACCGAGGCATTGCACATAATGTGGAGATAAAGAGTAAAAATAAACAAACATAGAATAGAAACATCTCAAAATAGAAATAAAACAGAACTCAAAAGTAAAATACATACATGTTCACAGTGAAAGATAGACATCTGTAGACTATCTGTTGAATAAACGCTATGAAGGGCCAAGTACAGCTAAAAAAATGTAAAAGTAAGATATTATTTACAGTAAGTGTGCAAGGAATAGCATATTCAATTACATATAAAAGTGAAATGTGCAGTGTGAAGAAAATCTAAATATTATTCTATATCACCGCTAAATATCGAGTGATATCACACCTGCTATTTTCTCCAAAAAGTTCCATACAATCTCATCATTGCTCAAGGGCATCTTTGTGTTAGTTGTTTGGGGAGTGTTACTCATCTACTTCCCCTCCTCGCGCTTTCCCCGGCCAGTCTGGGGATATAAACTGGCAGATCTGAGGTCACAAGCCTCTAGCTTGCTGTTTACTGCTGAATTAAATAAACCTCAGCCTGGGTAAAAAAAAAGAAAGACAGAAGATGAAATATAATAAAGGAGAGGTGAGAAAAGCGTGAGGTGAGTGAGGAGGACAACTCTTTGAAGTGTGAAAACATGTGATGCTCACATTAACAGTCCTCTCCTGGAGCTCGGAGCAGCACACAGAATGCCGCTCTGCTTTTTTTATTCTGCCTAATTAAAGAACTCAAGCATGGTATTAATATACAAAATGAACTGCCATTTTACTACGGGTCAATCTAAGAATAGTGCCATCATATATAACACGGTAAAACCCTTAATTAGCCTGTCATTATCTGTCATCAGCTTATGCAGAAAGCTGTTACATAAGCATGGGAATTTCTCCCTTTTTTTGTTTTAATAATCGTCTGGTTGAATCACCATGAAGAGGAAATAAAACTGACGAGAACAAGTGGGGAGTCAGGGCTCATTTTGGTCATTTGGCTGGAGAAAGTGATCTGAACAGCGTTATCAGAGGCAAACAAATCTCCTGCTTCACTTTGAACTGTGCATGCTTCCTAAAATAGCAGCCTCAGTTTGTGTTCTTGGCCTGGGTGGAAGAAGGATGAAACATATTCAAATCAGTCTTCTCCAGATCCGCTCCTTACAATTCTGCAAGGATTGTTATTTTACAATGGAAACTAAGCCAGCTTTGACCCAGAAGACAGAATTAACCTCCAGGCATGATCAAACTCTGCATATCCATTAGGAGGCATCCAGAAGGAGAATAACGGAAGAATAAGAAAAATAAAAAAGAACACTCTGGTATGTTGATAACTGTCGACTAAAGTGAGAGCTGTTTCAAGGAATTTTCTTGTTTCTCCGCCAGAGTCTTGATCGCTCGCTAATGCAGCATTTGCATAATTACCCAATAGCCCATGCATGGGGGACTGCAGTGGAAGGAGTTCGAATAAAAAGGCAGAGGAGGAGGAGGAGGAGGAGGAAGAGGAGGAGGAGGAGGAGGAGGATGAAGATCAAGATGAAAGTTCCCTGCATTTCATCAACTGCTCAGAATTCACGTTGAAGAACACACAGCTTGATACAAAATAGCTTCAAAGCTTTTTTGTGGAGGGAAATACACTGAAGGGGAGCTCTATTTTTAGGCATGTGGCACATAGTGATGCACTGCTAGGTCTCATTTTGATTGAGAACACTCAATACACTTGGATGATATGTGCATGTGGTCGCTGCAGGAGCTGCACTGCATTCGGATGTAATGGATTACAGTCGTATGAAATACTGAATTGTATTCTGCTCAATCAGACTTTGATAACAACCTATTGAACACTTTCACCCCCTTGAAAACAATCTAAATCTTTACAATTCTAATCTTGTGTTTTTGTTCTACTTGGTCAGATATCTCTAGTTTAAAATTATTTTGTTATACATGCTTAAGCATATATCTATGGATGTAATGACAAAGGTTAAAGGAAAAGCTCAATACCTATAAGCTTTAGATGAGTTAGATGAATAGATTGATACCACTTCCATTTATTAGAAAGATTATGAGGCTCTCCCTCCACACAGACACAAAGCATGAGAAAAGAAAAGAAAGAAAAATGAAAAACCCTTATTCTCAGGAGAAATCTTTGATTGGTTTTTGAATTCCTGTTTTTGGACTCATATCATTGAAGCATGTCCTATACTGGGACCTGCTTTCGACCATGAAACCAAATGTTTTAGGTATTAAAAACATGATATAACCTAAAGTCAATCATGGTGTCCTGTATTTGATGTTTAATGACTTCACCTTCCTGCTGAAATAAGCTTATGTTACAGTGATATCGCTCTGATACAATTGTCAATTTATGAAGTTGCAGGGTTCATTGCAGCGGAGGAAAAACTGTGATTTGAGTGGTCATACTCCACCAAGCTGGCAATGGCATCCAATCATTTACTCTCCTGCTCATTATGGTCTGGCAACATCATGAGTAAAATGACTTGAAATGGATGTCGTTTCAAGTATGCTGTACAAAGAGGACCTCCTTTACTCACACTTATATTACCCTCACTCCACTGTTAGTGGCCATTGCTGCTGATTTCCAATCTGAGAAAACATGGCAGCTTTCCTGGAAGTGTTGTCAAATGTATAACCAATTATTAACCACTAAGAATATGTTTAAGATGGAAAATGCACAATTTTATATCTACAAAGCCTTATTTAGACTTACTTCACCTGGTGGGCTTAATCTTTAAATTGTGTCTCTTAACTTTGTGAAGATAAAGCAGATGTCTTGATGAAGGAAACAGGATTGTTCTCACCAGGAGGAGCTCGATGGCCCCCAGGATGTACATGGCTCCGGCGAAGGTTGTCCCCAGATAGAAACAGATCCCCACCGCACCCCCAAACTCAGGGCCCAAGGACCGGGATATCATGTAGTAGGCGCCTCCGGCTGCACACAAACACAACAATGTTAACAGACATACTGGTATGTGTGTATGATTCAAGTTGATGAAATATACTTTTTAATGTGCAACTGAATGAATTACTCAATGTTCACTATACACATTTGTGATGAGCTTTTTAAATGTTGTGTATTTCACTGAATTACATTTTTGTGCAATGCACTTTTGAGACAAACATTAACTAGTTGAATCGAAGCAGATATTTAAGTGTCACAACTTTTCAAATCATCAGTAGCATTAATGTAATGACGTCTGACAATTGTTACATTTATAAAACGACAAACAATTACTCAATACATATCAAAGAATAAGCAACTGCAAGTTTGTGAAGCTATCACAAGTACATTTGACTAATTCTTTTTTTAATTGATTGTCATACTAATTTATTTTAGACTGAAGTATTTGTGTAACTGCACAACCTTGCTTTTGTCATATTGCTCTCCAATAGTTGACATTTTGGTTATTTTGCTCCTGTGACTTATTTGTATCATTGTGTTTATTCACAGTGCTTCTATTTCCTAACAGTGTGCAAGTAAATGAACTAAGCATAAATAAATAGACCTTAATCAGCACTTTGCAGTGGCATGAGGCTTGCACCAGTTATAACAGAGACAGTTATAATTGGCACACAGTTCCACACTTTCCCACAAGCCTGTAATTTGCTCTGACCCCTGCTGCATCCACTCCAACTGGTAAGACGTAGGCCATCATTACTTTGTAAACTCAAATTATAAAACATAGCCATGCTGTGTAAATGTGTCTGCATACAGAGACAAACACATACATCCAGTGCTGCATTTCAGGCATTTGGCTCACGTTGTATTTTGTGTAAATAAGGTTGTGTGAGGAAAAGTTAAAGTGCACAAGACCCCAGACTACAGCTTTTAATGTTTCTGGGGATATCAAGCTGCGCTGGGTGTAATGTGCCAAAAGCAATCAGTGAAAGGAGAATTTTAGAAGCGGACAGACACAAACAGTGATCACTGTGTGATGCCAGCGTCTGCTCACCCACCTGGCACTACTCCATTGGTAGCGATGGCACTCATCGAGATGGCAGTCAGCATGGTCTGCACAGAGAGGGAGGGGGGGACAGAGGAGGAGAGAGAGGAACATTAGGACATATTTATCAAGTTCTGCATGTGAGTATTGAGTTGATTCTCGAGTTGTTCATCTTGTAATGCTTTAAAAAGTATTATTTGTGTTTTCTTTCAAAACTGAATTCAACCCAAATGCACTGTATGAATTCCATCTGTAGACTTACAAAGTTCACTATCAAAATATCTTGGTGACATTTCACTTGAAAAGGAAAACCGTTGACCTCTTTTGGTGCTAAAATAACAAAAAGTACAATAACAATCTATCCTCTAGATGTTGAGACAATTTAGTCAATGTTAGACTGACTGACCACAGAAAAAAACATACTCCATTTCATTTTATTATCTGCTAATAGTAAAAAGTCACTTCTTTGTCAGATTCTTTACACGCTTAAAGCTCACATGTGATGTTATATAGATAGAGATGTTGGCCATGAGGGTTTTGCAATAGGTCGCCATTGTCAGTAAAGTAAATGCATATATTTAGTTGGAAAGGCTGTCGATTGGGTGGATTTGGTTTAAAAATAATAATTAATATAGTAGCAGGATTAAAGAAAATGTATTTCTAGTGATTATAATAAGATATTTAAGCTAAATTAACCTGTTGCTTGGAATCTAATTATATTTTTGCACTTTTGTATTTCTTTGTTTTAGACCTCACACCTCCTTCGCTGTATCCTTTGTTGATTCAAATCAGTAAAGAGGAATCGACTGCTACCAAGCATCTGTGTTTTAACACCCAAAGGTGAACATTGATACGATTGAACCAAGACCTACTGTATAAAGTCCTAAATGAATGCCTAGTCAATAATTATGTGTGTGATAATATGTTGATGTCTTTTTATTATTCTATGTATGATTTGTATCTTCAGTGAAACTGCAGGACAGAGTCCAGGACAGTGAGGACACATTTCCTTACAGGGACAAATGATATCGTACTGCATCGTGTTTAAGAAACACATTTACATATAGTAATTTCCTCCCAGTGAAGCCCATGATATCAGTGTCAGGCCCGTGGTATGTAACATACACATATCATGTGAAGGAGTTTACGTGAGGTCAACGCTGATTTACTGCCATGCCTTGTACTAAAGCTGACTGGCTGTTGATTAGATAAATAAGAATGCCACAGGGCCTGTCACCAGCTGTCAAAGCACATTGAGACAGCCAATGACGACTCTAATGCATCTCCTGTGCTGGGAGCGGGGGGGAGAAACACCGGAACAAATGTGAGGGCATGCTAGGATGGAGAGCGCTGGCTGCCTGCAACACAAACACAGGAGGAGAGAGAGGCAGGCGGAAAATGGACCAGGAAGATACAGAGTCAGAAATAGAGAGAGAGAGAGATAGTGTGTGTGACAGTACAAAGAAAGAATTAAGATTTCATCATTTTTTCAAATGTTATTGTTCAATTTCTGAGTGTCTTTTCACATTGTCTGCACATGAAAGAGAGCGAGGGAGACGAGATGTGAGAGCGGGCTGGAAACAACACAGAGCCATCTCCTGAAGAACTTCTCACTGCTTTCATTATATTGTCTTCCCATTTTAATTGTGTTGTCGCTTACTCTTGAATCTATTGTTTGAGTCATAGTTTTAAAACTAGACCTGCTATAGTCTGCAGTTTTATTTTTGCTTTAACTTATTCAGCATCAACCCAGTTTATGAAATATTTGACATTTGCTAAATCTGCTGTCAGTGTGAAGTGGGTCTTCTCTATGTTCATTTGTTTGGAACTCATATGTTACATCTATAACAGTGGAACAGAAGACTAATTCAAATGTCAACCATCATATCCATCTATTTTTATCTACAGAAAGTTTGGCAATTAAAATCTTAGTGACAATATCTCACATTATGACAACACAATGGGAGCAGGGGGGTTACCAAACTACTCATGATAATGACTTAGAGCCTGAAAGATACATCTAATAATTAAAGATAATCACTGACTGGTATATTGTTATCGGCGTATAAGTCAGCTGATAATTGCAGTGTGGAAATAAATTAGAGTTTAATTGTTTAATGAAATAGAATAATTTTGTATTTTATACCAATTAATGTTACTCTATTTCTATTTGTATTTTACATTTTTATCTTGTAATGTTACGATATTCTATATTGATTTGTATATATTGTCATTCATGTTTGTTGATCTGTAGCCTACGGAGACAAATGTGTGACATTGGGCTATATAAATACAATTTGATTTGATGTAAAAAATAATCTGTTTATATGTCTGATATCTTTATTTTAGCATCAAACTTAATCATTATGTTTATTCAATGTTGTTTAATATTGTTTTTGACAGCTATATTTCCAGGGAAATTGACTGTCACATGTATATTTAGTAAAATGCGTTTCTAGTTACCTAAGATACATGGCATCATACAAGTTGTTTCAATGACCGATAACATCTAAATAGCAGTATCTACCTAAAAAATCCAGTACTGCCTGGGCTCCATTATAAATGTAATGGTTAATAAGCTTAATGGTTGCAACTTGGATATCCTTAATAGTTGCTACAACTATTATTAGTTTAAAACACAATGGGTTATAAGAATTATTCCTTGATACTGCATAATATCATTCTGTGGTTGTTGTTGCGGTGTTTCGGTGACAATCCCTGAAGATAAAATCACAACATAGCTAACTTGGAGCAGCAGGAATAAGTGAGACTTGTAATGGAATAAAGTGGGTCCCAGGCGGGTATGTTGGACTGTCATTCTGTGCGTCTGTGTGAAGACTGTAATGTGGTTAGTGTCACCTGAGGGCCAGGCGGACTGACGATCAGCAGTGAAAAATGTGTGGGACCGGGCTCTGTTTCTCGCTCTAATCTGGTCATAATGAGGCCACAAGCTCCTCTCCCACCACAGCAGATAAGACAGTAATTGTTTAAGTGTTTTATCTGATGTGGGCAGCGGCCCTGCAGAGGTAGTCTGCCGCATACTGAGTCACTGAATCACCACCGACTGTCCAGGACCACCGGTGAGATGATCTGATTCAGACGTACTGCTACAGTCAATAGACGTGCAGTATAGGTTAAACATATGGATTACATGTATTTCAGTAATGGTAAGGTAAAGACAATATGACTTGAAAGTTTTAGTTTTTTTTTTTCAGACAAGACTGGATTTTGTCTTCAATTATAACTGCTCAATAAACACCCTCACAACAATTGTGATGTGCATTCATCTTGAAGGATCTTTTATTTTCTTGCCACTTCTATCTGTGTCTTTGCCGTCTATGTGAAAACATGCACATATATAAGTACTATGTTTATGTTGACTACCTACAGTAGTAACATACAGTACCTCAGAATTATTATCTATGTTTGTTTTGTTTATTATGTGTAGTTGCTATACTAAGCATTGAACATCTATGAAAAATGCACATTTATTTTCAAAATGTTTGTAGGGCTACAAAAACAATGATGCTACATTTGAATGTCTACTAAATTAAGCAACAGCTGGTTAGGAAGCATACTTTTTGTCAGGGACACTCTTTAACTTGATTCTTTAAGCTCAATTTAATTTATAGAGCCATCAAAAACAAACCAAGTCAACACATGTATTTTCAACAAATGTACTTTTAAATTAATTGTTCAATTAAAGTTTTTTTCACAAACTTCCCAGTCTCAATCAGCTTGACACCACTGCTCATGGAGGTATCTGCATTTAGTTGGCTAAGCTAGATATGTAAAGCCAGTAGGTGATGTGCTAAGTTAATGTCAATCACCAAAGACTAGCTAACTGCCCCATGGCCCCAAATTAACAGAAGGGACTTACAAAGTCGCAATTACAAATCGTACTTCTAATTCAGCATCATGGACAGCGCCATGGATTTATCTCTACACAGCTCAGCTAGACTGCTGATATTTCAGAGCCATGATCAATGAGTCAGGCTGACAAGACTTAGATACTCAACTAAACATCCCCCTGCCCCTGAACCCCCTGATATCAGAGGATGGAGAGGGCAGGTTAACAAGGGGCATTGTTTTTTTTCAATTTGCTAACAAGAGACTTTTTTTTACGATGCTATGTACATTCCCAAGATATTGAAGTGACGGTTATTTTGTTATTTTGTATATATTGATTGTTGTGTTTTATCTTAATGTGTGCATATGTGTAAATGTGTCTGTTGTACATACAGGATATATATTTTTTATACATATTTGTATACATGTTTGTATATTTGTATTTGTGTATTCGGGATTGCTGGAAATGTTATTTTCGATCTCTCTGTCTGTACACACAAACTGAAAGATTGACATTAAAGTTGACTTTGACTTGACTTTGAAGGTGGGGGGGGGGCATCCCTCCACAAACTGCCCTCTGGCTGCAGATGATAAGTTATGCCAGTGACACTTTTTATATAAGTGGTTGTTTGCTAGAAAAGCGAAGCCAGAGTTGATCTTCCTACTGTTTCAAATCAAGGGTGCATTGTTTAAAAAAAATACTTCCTTAATTGTTGAGTGGTAAATCTGCCTACAATATACAACAGAATGCATAGCAACAGAAACTAAGGGGAGTAGCTAAGTGAACCATCTATCTCTTGATTTAGGTTTTGGATGGATGTTATGGTAATTGTAGATTCATCCATTTTTTTGTTTCAACAGTCTAGCAGACATTTTGCCTTATACAGACCACGACGAGCTCCAGACAGGATACATTAGCAACGGTGACCTTTCAAAATTCACTCAAGCATTGAGTCCCCGGCGAGCCAAGTCATTTCACTCCTGTCCTATGGTTAATCCCTGATGGTCTGTCATTTTCTTGACATGCAGTTAGCAGGTTTTTCTTTTTATGAAGTACTATTTGGTCACTTTAACTTCACTTTTAGACATGTCCTACTTTTTTATTCTCGAGTACCCTTCTGAGTGTCACTGCAGACAGGGAAATTAACTAATGTTATCCATCATCTGCTGTCACCAACATAAAGGGTATCTGCCCGCCCTGCAAAGTTTGCACAGATCTCAGAAATCTCATCTTGGTTTGCTACCAATCTCAATTAACTTGATGGATGATTTAATATCTCAAATGTGGGACTGAGTGGTTTCAGCCCTTCCTTTTTCTCCCCCTTATGATTGCCAATAATCCCGAATACTTCTCCAGATGACCTTGTGTCCGAGTCAGCACCTGCTTGTCGGACTGGCACTGGAGGCAGCATTGCTCTACTGTAGATTTGCAGAGTCTTTTTTCCCACTGACCCAGAGCCTGTGGCCTGTTTTAATGTTCCACTTTTGTATACACATTTGTCTTGCTCTATGAATCCTGGAGTGCCTGTACCTCCAAAATCCAATGCATCCACTGGGCCTCTGGCTCTTAAGCGTGCCAGCAGAAACACGTCAGATTATGCCGCCTCGCCATCTTTCTGTTCATATGAGTTCAACAGCAGACAGCTTAGATATCTGACAGAAGGGACAATTTCCTTCTAAATCATTGTGAATGCTAGTGAAACTTGAATAATTGCTAAACCACCATGATTACGTCTGAGCCCGAGGAATGCATTTGGCGTAGAAGGTAATTTTCACTTTTTAAGAAAAAAGTCTGCTGATATACCCGTGACGCTGACTGCAAAGGACACTTTAAGTCTGTTTCTTCCCAAAGCTACAGTCAAACTTTGATTTGGCCTTTAGTCGACCTCGGGCTTGAGGGGAAATTGGTTTCGACAGGAAAGAGGTTATGCGCTGCCCTCAGAGCGTGCTTCATTAACATGCTTCATTAAACCAACGCAGAATAGTTTTGTCAAGTACAATTTAATCAGCTCACACACAGTGGTACAGGAGAAGACTATTTTCAGTGTGTGGTTTATCACTTGTAGTCCCTGTGGGGTGTACACTGCGAAGGAGACGGAGGTGATTCTTACTTTCAGACCAACACTGAGGGATGGAGACGGAACAACAGAGGACGAGATGCTGCTGTGTGAAAGAGGCGGAGGAGAGCGGTGGAGATGGAAAGCAAAAAATGGATGGTAGGTGAAAAATGATGGAAGTGAAAAGAGATGAGAAGAAGAGAGGGGGGAATAATGACACATTAAAATGAAAAAAGGGGGTTGGAGAAATTGAGATGAGCTATGAGCACAAAATGAAAGGGATGAAGGGAGAAAAGCATCCTTAGCATTTAAATGAGTCACGACAGAGGGCAGACCACCCTTCCCCTCGCAGCATTTGGATTCAAGACCTGGAAGTAATGAGGAAGGCCAAACAACAGATGACTCTCCATCTAGAATATTAAACCTCATTTTATCTTGGTGACAAGCCTGCATTCATTATCTGCGCTAAAAATACACACACGCAGCGCTATGTGTGAATATACGGGCTGGGAGATGAGCGTCTGTGTTCATACAGTGGCTTTTATAATGGTTGTGTGTATATTTCATATGGTATAGAATGTGTCAGGGCTGTTCCACATGGAGGCACATTCCTCATATAGTAATGACTCTCAGAATGTTCGCAGGCTCGTTAATGTTGTGTCAAAATGTTGCGTGACAGAAAAATAACGGGGTAAGCGTTCGGCATTTGCAGACATGTTCCGCTGTGATTGAGCAGCTAATGACAAGTGCTCCGTCAGAGATATCCCATCATGCATTCATGTGAATAAAACATGGGCTCGTGCGGTATCTTATGGAGCATTACAGCATGCGTGATTTCTCCCCACTTCAACTCCTGTGGATTTCACTAAAGGTGGGGGATCGCGGCGCACATGTATGAACACACACACACACACACACACACACACACACACACACACACACACACACACACACACACACACACACACACACACACACTTACTCCTACGGTGTGTTGCTGGGTACCCCTGGGGGCTGGGTGGTTATGTGTTATGTAAGGAGCTCAGGAGGAGAGAGGTGGGGGTTTCTCACTCACCGTTCACGCTCAGGCTTATCGCCCCGGGGCTCTGCAATGAGCTCACTTTGACTGATAAGAAAGAAGTGTGTGTGTGCTTTGGTGTGTGAGAAAGACAGTAATGGTAAGAGTGAGGAAAAACAGAATTCATGTTACAGCCGTTACATATTTTCCCCAGTTTATGACATGGGAGGAAATGCCAGTGTGTGTGCAAGCAGGAGACGCTTAGATAGTGTATGTGTTGTTGTGTGTTGGCATGATTTCCTGTCAAAATGAACCAGCTTTGATCTTGGAGGAGGTTTTTTCTACATCATTTATCGTGCTATTTTTAGTAGAAAACTGTGGACCATATTTTTTCCCATAACAACAGAATATCTCCTCCTGTTTTAGAAAATAGACACTGGGATGAAATGTGTTTTATCACATTGAGTAATTAAACTGTAAGACTATTCTATATGACTTAATAAGCTGCCATTTTGTCGTTTTTAATATCTATATTCACAATGTAATATTCCAAATATTTTTTCCAAAAATCCCTTTTCAAATTATCATCAAAATCAATAAAAAATAAATACTGCTTCTCTCATCACGCTGTTTGAGAGCCCTCTTCACTGTCACACAGAAACATGATTGGGAAGCATATTGCCTGTGTGTCTGTGCAGGCAACTTTGCTATGGTTGGGATTTGAGGGGGTTGTTCTATAAATACACTCTCTGCTAGAGGAGAAACTAGGCTGCACAAACACGCACATGCCAACATACAGTCCTGCCACTTCGCACTGCAAAGCAACAGCACACAAACACCCTGACAGCTGACACACTTTGAATTAAACTGCCATGTACGATGACATAAGAAAGGTTTTATGTTGCACTTTACATTGAAAAGCTACAATCAGATTGAACAGAGAGCTTTGACACATGGTCTCCTATCCACCTCCGCTCTCCTGAATAAATAAAAAGCTGGGCATATGATATGTTCCCTGACAATCAATGGCATGAAACAAGTCAAACATGATCACTTTGTAGCAGCCACTCAGATCAATGGCGGCAGCGCTGTCGATCCTGTGGGACAGTGTGTTTTGTCATTTGAGTCTCAAGGCCACGACTAGGTGTCAGTCCAACACCAAAGTCACTCTGACACGACAGCTACTGACATTAATGGGAACCAGGGAACATCACAGTGTGTCATCTTCCATTTTGTTCTTTTCACAGATCCAATGCAGAGCGCCTTTCAACTTACATGGAGCAGTCGTTTCTTTATATCTGCAAAGCTAAATTGTGTTTTAACTTTGCTTCTGTTTTAATGCTGTTTTAGTCCAAGCACATCTATGTCTTCATGCTTGTAGGCATATTCATATACAGTAGGTCTCTCTTTGTGATGCACTTTGGTGCCTCTTCGCTTTTAAAAGTGTTATGTAAAGGAAAAACCTTGAGTCTTATAAGGGACTTTGTTTGTTTTAAGCCTTCATACAGTAGCTAATGCAGTTACAACAATGTTTTACTACACCAATAGACAGTTTGATCAAATAAGATACAACTAAAAACATCTTTCCTTGAAATGCTGCCTTCATAAGACTTGTTTGGTGTGCAGCAAGATCTATATCACCACCTCAGCCGGGTAAAGCAATAAAACTCTTAAACTCTTTTTCATGAGTGTGTTGTGCGTGAAAAACATGAAGACTGTTGTTTTGGTAAATTCTACTTAGAGCTGATTAGTTGTACAGACAGTGGTGTCGCACTGAGAAGGATCAGCCTCTGAGAGTCTGGGCTACTTAAAATGGTTTCTAAATGGCATGTGTGTGTGTGTGCGTTTAAAAAAACTGTTAATATAAAGGATATGTCTGATGATACTCAATATTTTCAAATCCAATCAAAAGACTCAATCCGGCAATGCATTGATCCTACTAGCATGTTTTATTTTTAGTATTGCCATTTTCTTTCATAACCATGAATATGGGCACTGAAGTTTATTTCAAGACTACTATTTCAATAAACCATCTGCTTTTTTAAATACTCACTAGCAGCTAAATGTATTCCCTATCAAATGCACCATTTACTTCTGTTGAGTAGCGTTTGTTGAAAACTACCAGATGTTTTCAGAAATTGCACAGCCATTAAAAAGTACATCATTGGGAAACATTTCTCCAGGATTAACGTCTTCAGTGGGGTTTGGACTAAAGGATACATATAAATGTTAACCAAGACTGTACAGTGGGTTGTCTATACCTACTGAGGACACTAATGTAATTTAGAATCTGCAATTAGAGACGGTAATAGAGTATTTATGATTCTTCGCAGTATTCTGTAAGGGTGTTAACTCTCAGATAGGAAAAGGCTTGACAAACTAATAAGGACTGCAAGCTTGGCACTGTGGTGTTTATTGTCTCCAAAGAGAAGACGGGAAAGTGTTAGTTTTTTGGCCAAAATATTGATCATTAAGCAGTAGAACATGAAATATCAAGTTGTCTTCTTAAATACCATTTTCATCAATAAAATGACAAATTGCTAAGGTGTTTGTGGGCTAATCCAGTGAGTTAACTATTTGACAAATCTTGCAAAAGCCGGGAAATAAAGGGTAAAGTAAACTTCTCATGATAGACACATTGAAGCTGTCTAGTGTGTATCACAGCTCCTTAGATTTGTTCTGTTCCCCATGAAGGTATTCAAAGTGAACATCTGGTATCTTTTACTACTATAGAGCTCATTACTGTACAGCTGTATCTGCTGCCATGTATCTTATAATATGCCGCCCATCAGTTTAAGGTCACTCCTTAATGAGGCCTTCCTGCAACATGAGGCTTAAATGAAGGTAGGAAACACACTCACGGTGGAACAGCAAATGAAAACGATGATGAAGCACCCGACCACGCCTCCGATTCCCACCAACCAGGTCATCCTGAGGAAGAGGATGACTCCGAAGATGTTCTGGATGCACGGCAGGTACACGCCCATCAGAGTGCCGAGCTGGGGGGCCTGGAGGAAGACGAGGGGGGGGAGATATTATAGTTAAAAGACCCAAACAAGGTCATTTATAAACTTTATTTGCAAAATTATTCAAACGTGGTAATTTCACAGGCATGACTTGTCGGTTTAACTGTAACACAGTCAATTCAATAATGTCATTGTTTTTTCTTCCAGTAACACTTTATTTCTAATGTACAATTTCAAATCTCAGAATACAGATGTCAAATGTCTAGATTTAGAACCTCCTGCTTCTTTTCCACAAGCCTGACGCACCAGATGTGCAGGACTTGCTGAATGACTCCTGCCTCACTTTGGAAGTCTGTGTGAATCGATGAAAGTCATCACACCAGCCGTGCATGCTGGGAATCACAGTTTGCAAATTTGCTATAGCTTCTGTGTGTCTTTTTCTCCGAGGGGTCACGTGCAAAGTAAACACACCACAGATGGTCACGCTGCCATTAAGGCAAAACAGATATTTACTTGTAGGACTTCATAGATTATTAATTTCAAAAGGACTCATTTGTAATTGTAATACGCTGCTCTAGGTTGAAATAGCTGCTGGTGTCACATTACTGTCTTTGTTTTTATATACAAACAATTGTCTCCATTATGTCAATCTTAACAGATCATTTCTTCCTTTGTTCATCCTCCTTCACTTCTTTTTGTTTTTAACATTTATATTTTATTAAACATTTTCAAAAGACAAAAACACACGGACAAGGACACACATCACAAATAGGAAAGGACATAACATGAAGAGGGGGTAGGGGTAGGGGGATTACAGTGTCAGTTACATTTTATGTATGCATATGGTGTTGTATTTATACATGATTTGCTTCATAAGATAGGTATACTTCATTGTTTAATAGGTAAATACATAGATAAATAGTCAAATAAATAAATACATATATATATATATGCACACATATGTACATATACACACACACATCTCTTCCTCTTATGATTAATTCACCTTTTCATCCATTTCCCATTTAATTTAACTTCTTTCATTATTATTAATGTTATTTTTCTGCTTCTTCATAGCTTATTTCTCTTTATTTATATTTATTTATTATATTATTAATTAATATTATTATACTTTACACTTCCTTTTCTTAACTCTTCATTTTGCTGTTGCATGCAGTGAAAACGTTAATATTTGCTAGTTATTTAGGTATTTAAAGTTAAAAGGCTCTTAGTTTTTCCATTGACTTCAGCCTACAAGTCGATTTTCAACTTACGGATTTACCACGTTGTAAATTCCTTCCTGATTTCTCCAACCCATAATTATTTTGAGTCCAGGAGAGAAAGAAAACTTAAAGATTGGGAGGCAGCCTAGGGACCGATCTCATTCAATGGATGGATGGGTTATTATTGTATTTCTTTGCAGGCTGCTTTATTGCCATGGCTCTGTCCTGGTTGGGTTTGCTGCAGTGCTGTCCCTGGTGTGGATCAGTGGACAAAGACAGAGCTGCTCTGCACGTCCTCACACAGCTCCAGAATCTCTTTCAAGGCCGTTCCATTGAAGGCGATTACTGACTCACAGAGAGTGAAGACGTATTTGGTTGCACGTCACATTGATTAATAGGAGTTTTTTTTCCTGAAGGTTTTTAGGATGAACATCGATGTGTGTGTGTGTGTGTGTGTGTGTGTGTGTGTGTGTGTGTGTGTGTGTGTGTGTGTGTGTGTGTGTGTGTGTGTGTGTGTGTGTGTGTGTGTAGTGTGTGTTAGTGTGTTGTTAGTTAGTTAGTTAGTTAGTTAGTTACGTTACGTTACGTTAGTTACGTTACGTACGTTACGTTACGTTACGTTACGTTACGTTAACGGTTACGTTACGGTTACGTTTACGTTACGTTACGGTTACGTTACCGTTACGTTACGTACGTTACGTTACG
>NW_011342671.1:115229-122940 GCF_000735185.1 Notothenia coriiceps | reverse complement strand
TATTTAGAAATCTGATAAGAATATCATGATTATATTACATTTATATTTCAATAGCAACAGAATCAAAGCAAATCAGATATTTTGATAAATAATTTTGACCAAGAGTCACTTATCTCTGCTGCTGTTTTTTAATGATGTAATAGTGGCATTGTTTCAAAATGACCTCAACAATATTCTGCCATTTCTGTACTGCAGGGTGACCGACAAGTCTGCAACAGGCTAATATGAGTCAGCCAATGTATCAATCCACCGCTGAGTGACATGTGTCGAGACGCTGCATTTCCTTCCTCCTAAAACATAAAGTGCACATGCCATTCGGAATGTTCAATAAAATGGCAGACAGTAAATCTCGTGCACTAGTTAGTACGGAGGGATTTTGGGATGAGTGGACATTTAACCATTATTAGTAAAACTGTTAGTTTACATATGTTTGCTTGGATTATTTTTATCAAATTCCAAGGCACTGGGAGATCTTGGCCACAGCTCTTTCTATAATGGAAACATGATGTGTATTCTCTTGATTTGAACCTGCTCAAAACATTTACTTTATCTTCCTTTGCTCATGCTACACCCTCCAATTTGTATCGAACATTAGGCCAGTAGTTTAACTGCTAACAAACGTACAAACAAACCAATAAACAAACAAATCCTCTATGGGGGGAGGTAATAAATTGTCCTCTATAAAACTGAGATGGCGTTTCTTGTCAAAGGCGTTGTCACCCTCACCTTTTTGCTTGAGTTAAAAAAACTCTTACATTGTGGAGGAATAAAATGCCAATTGGGTACAAACTAAGCCGTAAAAAAGAAAGCTGCTATAACTTTCTCGCTAATAGACTGTACATTTGGTTCATTTTCATCTTTAGTTGCTGTTGTTGTTGTTGCCTAAGCTGCTGGCTCTGTTGTGATGGGACTGGCAGGGCCGGTTTTACAACCTTTTGCATCAATAACATGTTAGTTGAAAGGTTCATTCATCGAGGGATAGCATTGGCTTTTATATATAACCAATGTTTTCAGAAGTTTGTAGGATTTTATTGTATCCAAATAAATACACAACACTCGCAAAATGTATTAATTAATAACACATGATCTTAGCCCAAACAAAACTTAGTATTAGGTAGAAATAACTAAATCATCTAATAACTCCAGTGAATAACAGAGATACAGTAAGCTCCCAAGTGTTTGTAGTCTAATAGAGCTTGTAATCCCTGTTTATGTGAGATGAATTATTATCACTTTGCTTTTTTTTGCTTCCGATCTGAGTAATAAACACCTTTTTTGTGACAAATCCTCTTGGGAAATAACATCTCTGCTGACACAAAGCAGAGCTAATCACACTTCTATTCATCCTGTTTGTCTGCATTCAAGAGATGCATCAGAGAAGGTGTTTCCATATGTTATCCTCAATGTAATGATTTGACAGTCAAGGTCTGCGCTATCACTCGGTAAAAATGGGTCATGGCTTGATATGGGCATAATTACCCTTTATTGTCCAAGCTGTCCTTGAGCAGGAAATGAATATTTTCTCTATTATGTACAGGGTCAGCTGAAGTGTCCTTCAAATGTAATACAAGCCATCAAGTTCGTGCAGACACACACACTTGGGAAACAATCATGCAAAAACAAATAGCTGCATACAAACACACACACACACACACACACACACACACACACACACACACACACACACACACACACACACACACACACACACACACACACACACACACACACACACACACACACACACACACTACTACGTACTACTACTACGTACTACACTACTACTATAACGTNGAGAGTTAAAACTAGTCTTTGCTGCTGCCTCAAAGAGGAGAAGGGAGGAGAGTTGTGAGTGTGTCTGGGCTCCTGACTCAGCCTCTCCTGTCTCCCTCCTCTCCTCCCTTCTCCTCTTTGAGGCAGCAGCAAAGACTAGTTTTAACTCTCAACAAGTTTTAAAAGTGTATCTTACCTTTTTTCACCTAGTTAACATTTTTTTTTTTATTCATGCATATTTTACTAATCACTACCCTCTCAAATGGAAATATGTGTTTACATAAATGGTGACCAAACCGTTTGAGACCCACAGAGAACTTAGACTAAGTTAACTATCTAAACACTCAGAGGTCCTTTACCTCACCTGAGCTGAGGTTATCCCGAGCTTGAATGACACAGAGACCAATCAAGGGCTTTGATTTATGATCTGTATGACAGTGGCCATGTCGGCAGGCCACATCATGCCAGTCACCCTGTGTGAGGCAGGCCACTTAACAGGCCAGGCCATCGGGAAACCCCCCGGTCCTCCCGATGGCCAGTCGGGGACTGGGTATAGGTGGCGTAGAGCGAGGGATCATTGTCCACAAGTTAATCGATTGCAGATGGCTTCATGGTCACGGACGAATAGAAAAAAAAAAATCATAAAAAAAAAAAAAAACATCTAAATGGGTCGCGAAATATACTTGGGCGGCCGTTAATATACCTGGGCGGCTCGCCCAAGTATAGTCTATGTGTGGGAAACCCTGTGTGCAAAAAAAGGTCCTGCTTTTGTTTGTTGGGGTCTCCTAAAGGAAACCAGAATGTTTTAACAGTCAAATTATTGCATAAAGCAAAATCATTTCCAAAGGTTATTAACATGGGAGCATCTATTTGATGTATATAATTGCCCAATTGTACTTTTTGGGATTGTATTTGTTTTATGGTGCTTTACTCTGAACAATTACGTTTTGAACTGTGTTGTTTAAAGTCTTACAATATAGGTATTTTAATGTTTAATTTAGCTTCATACAGCTTGTGTTTCTCCTCAATCGAGCTGAAATGTAACCTTCTACCTTCCCTCTCCTTCTACTGAATCCTCGCAGCAGGGAACCTCTCAACCTTCAGCTTCATTGTGCTTTAATCAAAGATCCACATCACGGCCTCCACAGGATGCAGAGGGGGAGCAGCGGAGAGCAAAACCTCGTCCGTCTCTGTCACCCCCCCCTCTTATATGATAATGATTCACACAGTTGTCTAAGCTAATGCAAATCAGATTGTGACCCACTGTGACTTCAGTGTGTGGCTGATATGATTTTTCATCACCTGCTTGTCAAGAAACTTAATCAAATATTTTGTATATGAATACTTAACCCTAATGGGTGTCTACCTAAACTACATTTCTTATTTAAGCAATGTATACATTTAGTGGCATGTGTGTCTATGCACAACGGTGCTATGTGAAGAGGTTATTATGTTGGTTTAATAACAGCGTCCAGAATCATCTTGAGACATATGAAAATAGACAAGTGTCCGGATACAATGGAATGGGTCAATACATTGGTTTGGACTGCATCTTATGAGGCCATGCTTACTAGGTTGAAAGGCAATGAAAATGTTGAAGATACTCCTTGGGAACTTTCTGGACACATAAAAGCCGATTGGGACTTTGTTTGATTTCAAAGTTAACCAAGAAGCATTAGTGCACACACTTTTTCTTTTCCATTGCATGTACTTTGTAATTTCAGTTTTATTGTTTTTAATGTATGTATTTCCTTTTCCTTTTTTTCCTCCATGCGATGTCTTGTAATGTCTATGCCAGGACTCTGGGAGGATTGGGTTTTGTCGATGCAATGTACTGCCAGTATTTCACTATTCTTTAAGAAAAGAGAAATAGTTAAGAGTGAGACAGATTTAAACCCATGTTAAGGGTAAATTAATATAATGATATTTGGCATGTTACTTGCCTTTCTGACAGTATTGTCAGTGTAACATTAATGTCAATAAGGTATAATGCATTATAGGGATTTATGTGTACTAAGAAAAAACAAATTGCTTCCATCTAGGATTAAAATTAAGATTTCACCTCTAAATTATTTTTTTCTTGTCATGACTCTTCCCCCCTCCGACTGGCAAAACTGTAATTAAAAAAAGTCTGGGTTTCCATTGACAGGTTGTTCAGGCACTTGGTGTGTAATGTACATTAGCAGTGAAGTGTGCAGATAGAGAGGTAACTCTGTCATCAGCACTTTGTTGTTAGGATCAAAACTGCTGCCGCTGCACAAAGTGGTCTGAGGTCAGTTTGTATTAACAGGTACGTTATTAAAGGAAAACCTGTGAGCGTTAACAAACAACAGCAGACATCACGCCCGTCAGAGAATGAAGGCTCTGTAAGTCTTTTCAAGGTGGTTTGATTCGAGAAAAAAAGAATCCCAACTTTATTTGGCGTTTAAAGTCCAAAAGGTGAACCCATATTTTCACAGCCTCTCTTAAGAGGAAAAATCCTTCGCAATACTCACTTCAAATAGATCAAAAAAGAAAATAAAGAGTTGCAGCCATGAACTTAGTGTTGATTGTTATCAAAAATAGATATGAAATAGGTATTGCTTTGAGGTTAGATAGCGGGATCCAAATACGATAACATCTTGGCAGATAACTGTGTCAGAAAAGCTTTAACAGCACTGTAAAAAAATGGTTTTCATGCATATCAGCAGGCTCAGAGGGAGGAGTGTTGAAAAGCATAAAGTGACTGTAAAATCATGATTACAGATTAAACTAATCTGCCCTAAAAGGTATGTAAATACTACTCTGTACAACAACATAAAGGTGTTTACGCCACTCAACACTCCAAAGTCGGAAATAACCCTCTCCAGACTGCTAAATGTCATGTTCCCCGCCTGCTCCCACACACAATAGAGAACCACAATCAAGCAGACCTTGTATGTTGGCCCGCTGTTTGAGTGTCTGCGGCAGCTGAGTGATAAATTATAATCCTTGTTCAACAATAGGCGGGCTTTGAAAAACAGTGTGTCGGCTAGAAATCCAGGGTGTTGCATAAGATGTACAGACGCAGCTGAGAGATACAGAGAGCTTTCACTGTGAACCTCAACATGATAAAAACACCTCTGTGGGTTTGGTAAACAGCCACCAAAACGGAACAATCTGGGGGAGAAAATGGATGCTTCTAATGACTTTTTAGTAAGAGATATCCTGAAACGGATGAAACGCTTGTGTATGCATTGAATGAATGAACCTGTAGGGGGGGAAAGGCTGGACGTTTATTGAGAGTGCCGCTTTTCTATTTTCATTCAATTGGTATTTCATTTCTTCATTTGTGGACGGGGGAATTGCAGTCCTGACCAGCGTCTGCTCTGAAATGCACACACAAACACACACACACAGGACGAGTGTCTGTTTAATGGGCTGCGAGCCAGCAGTGATGATTTCCCCAGAGAGCGGGCCACTGCGAGCGAAGGCAAAACTGACTGATGCAGAGCCACAGGTAGGCTGGCGTGGCACCACTGATGTAGGAAGGAACAGCTGCCCTCCCACCCTCTGGGAGGTGCAGTGAATGCACCTCATGCATGGCTCAGGTGTGTTAGACGCACACTAGGACCTTTCAATACATCTGCCGTGGAACTTACTTCAGCTCCACTGCCTCCTGCTGCCCTACCACTTCCCACTAGCCTCACACCAGACTGGACCTTTCTCTCTCTCTCTCCACTCACCTGATCCTCTGAGCTCTGAAGCAATAACCCAAACATGATGTTGCTGCATTTTTCTTTTTTCTTCTTTTTTATCTGACAGCTTGAAGAAGCCCCTCTAACCCACTGTTTTATCCTCTGGCCCCAATATATAAATAGGCATTGGACCAACATATACAGCATCTTCTCCATTTTACTGAAATCTAACTATAGTCCTCTCCATGTCAAAAATGTTACTTGTTGTTATTACAATTTATTATGGAGGAGATTGTGATGAACGTCTGGCTTGACAAAGCATCTAATTGAAAGGGGAAGGATTGTGTAAAAGATAATAAAAGAGGACATATTAAGCTCATTTTCATGTTTGTATTTTATGCTCTACTGTGACATGTTTACATGCTTTAATGTTAAAAGTGCTTCATATTTCTCATACTGCCTGTGCTGCAGCACCTCTTTTCACCCTCTGTCTGAAACCAGGGCCCAGTCTGCGTCTGTGATTCGTTAGCTGGCTGGCTCTGTTGTGATTCCTCAACTGCTTACAGATGGAGAGGAGAAGAGACAAGAGGAGAGAAGAGGAGAAGAGAGGAGAGGAGAAGAGAGGAGAGGAGAGGAGAAGAGAAGAGGAGAGGAGAAGAGAGTAGAGGAGAAGAGAAGAGGAGAGGAGAGGAGGAGAAGTGAGTAGAGGAGAAGAGAAGAGGAGAGGAGGATAAGAGAGTAGAGGAGAAGAGAGGAGAGGAGGAGAAGAGAGTAGAGGAGAAGAGAAGAGAGGAGAGGAAAGGAGGAGAGGAGAAGAGAGGAGAAGAAAGGAGGAGAGGAGAAGAGAGGAGAAGAGAGGAGAAGAGAGTGGAGGAGAAGAGACGAGGAAGAGAAGAGAGGAGAGGAGAGGAGATGAGAGGAGAGGAAAGGAGGAGAGGAGAAGAGAGGAGAAGAGAGGAGAAGAGAGGAGAGGAGAGGAGAAGAGAGTAGAGGAGAAGAGACGAGGAGGAGAAGAGAGGAGAGGAGGAGAGGAGAGGAAAGTGATTAAAGAGGCAAAGAAAAAAGAGGGGAGGAAACAAGAGCGGAGAGGCATGAAGTGGAGCGTATGAGGGGGGAGGCTAATGACAGGGGGAGGCAGACTGGGAGCTTGTAACGCCATCTCCACGCTCGGCTGGCCAAACAGGAGCTGATAGGGCAAATGTGTTTCTGCTCAGGTGTGCTGAATTATTAAATAGACAGCCAGAGGAGAGGCCAGCCAGCAGCAGCCTCCCTGGCCGGCTGCACAGGAACCAGTCACTCAGCGGTCAACACTGTGTGTGTGCATGTGTGTGTTAAAAGCGTTATCCGACAGTTATCTGTAAAACACCACCTGCTGTGGTGCTGATGGCTCACCACCTCCAAAAAGTGTGTACATGTGTTACTAGAATATTCTAGGTTAAAAGACTCCACACAGCCTCATGTGTTCCCACCAGCGTGAAACCTCTATTCAGCCGCACTATCAGATTCAAAGCTAAAAGGCTCCTTATTTACTAATGCACATGTGCTGCTGCATAGTAGATACACACTTAAATTCAGGTCAGCTGTTACCTGGGTAGAAAGAAGGATATAGGAATAAAAAACAGAGTAGTATGAAACATCTGATATTAAAACTTTAAGTATAAAAAAACTTTTTCGAAGAAATCCATGAAACTGAAATCTGATTATTTGTTTTTCTTTAGCTTAATCAAGCTAGGTAATATGATATAAACAACCCGGTTTCACGGCAAGATGTGAACATGTGACGATTTACCATGCTGGGAGACGTGAAGATGTCACGATGTCGTCCCTTCAAACGTGACAGTTACACGGTGTTGTTAACATGGCCCAACCAGTGTAGAAATAACCGGAAATGCCAAGAAAATGCTCTACCACAACGGTCGGTTTTTATTGTCAGTATTAATATAAGAATTATTTATTTTTTAATAGTCACACTCGATTTCGCCGATTTTCTTGTTGCCCCAGCTGGTCGACACCTCTTTTAGCAGAAACAAAGGCTACATTAATGTATTAAATCGATGTTAATCCATGTGTGTGGTTGTGGAATTATAACCAAAATACTGCCTACATAAAACATAAATGGTGTGTAAGGAAGGTTGTAAAATTAAAAAGTTAAAATGTAAGGTTCATAAAAACACCTCCGAAGATTTTACAAAATTTATATTTTTTGATCCCAAAGATCAACCTTTCCCAAACATTTAATTGTACTTGGGTTCGACAACGCCGTTGGGTTAGCGTGTTACAGT
>NW_011342671.1:98184-115184 GCF_000735185.1 Notothenia coriiceps | reverse complement strand
CGCTTTGGATAAAAGCGTCTAACAAATAACATGTAATCTAATTTTAGATGGAGGAGCGTGGAGAGTAATCCGGTTGGAATGGCGAGTGGTGGCGGCTGGTGATGACTACACGGCGGCCGGAGAGTGATCCTGAAGCACAAGAAGAAACACGTAAGAAGAACGTTCAGTGTAGATGTAATAGCTAATAATGCTAGGACGGCAAAGAAGGCTGAGAGTTTTACCACTGTGGNGAAAAAAGGTTTTATTTTAGGTGGAGGAGCGTGGAGAGTAATCCGGTTGGAATGGCGACTGTTGGCGGCTGGTGATGACTACACGGCGGCCAGAGAGTGTCACTCTCTGGCCGCCGTGTAGTCATCACCAGCCGCCAACAGTCGCCATTCCAACCGGATTACTCTCCACGCTCCTCCACCTAAAATAAAACCTTTTTTCCAACACTGCCGTGTCCTGGGTTTGGGTCCTCTCGGATAACGTAACAACATTTATTTGAGTTACTTTGCAGATTCTGATTAATGATGTGAAATATAAACAACCCTTAAATCAGACTTTAGTCTTAAAATTCAGGGAAGGTGATTGTCAAGTGCCAACAATCAGGAGAGATATTTGATAGTTGGTGCTTGAGAAGACATTTATCTGCAGATACCTATAACGCATGATCATTATCGTAATTCTCTACTAATAGTTAATTAAAGACTGTATATAATGGCTATTTTGCACATCCCTTTCAAGATTTTCTAAAGTTTATTGACATCATATACACAACGTGTAGTTGTGCAATGATGAAAAACTTGGGTCGCAGGTTCCTCAACAGTGTATTACAAGACATCTATCAATATGTGTGTATACCTCCACCATTAAACTGTAATATTCTGCACATTTCTTATACTATCTACATACATCTTATAAGAGTATAATACATATGTATAATATCAGTTAAAATAAGTGCTTAAACATACAGTAGTTAAAATTGCAGGAAAGCAATATATTAGTACTTTGTCAGGCTTAATATGTATACCCCCAAAGCTTTTTTCTAATAAAGAACTACGGCATAAGTGTAATATGTAATGCAGCCAAACCGTGTATTACAATGCCGTTATGTGATGACTTCCAAAGAGAAAAGCAAGAACACCCGGAATAAAGTATTATTTTATTTTTATTAATTTTTTTCAGATTTCACATTGCATAAACACCATAACCCAACGTGCATTGTGGCTAAAACATCCAAACACCGAGCTGAAGATCTTGCCTACGTCTGTTTCCGGTATTGTTTATGACGGATGTATTTTGATATACACACATTCCTTCACATTTTTATTTTTATTTACATTAAAGTATTTTGTGAGGCCTTCTAAACATTTTTTAAATATAACTAGGGTTCTAGTTGAAGAGTTTGTAAATTAACATGAACCCAATCTGTTGCCTGGCAACGTAATCGCACAACGTCACGTCCGTTAATTCCACAACCACACACATGGATTAACATCGATTTAACACATTAATGTAGCCTTTCTTTCTGCTAAAAGAGGTGTCGAACTGCTGGGGCAACAAGAAAATCGGCGAAATCGAGTGTGACTATTAATAAATAAATAATTATTATATTAATATTGACAATAAAAACCGACCGTCGTGGTAGAGCAGTTGCTTGGCATTTCCAGGTATTTCTCCACTGGTTGGGCCATGTTAACAATACCGTGTAACTGTCACGTTTGAAGGGACGAAACCAGCATGGTAAATCGTCACATGTTCACGTCTTGCCGTGATACTGGGTTGGATAGTGCTTGACAAAATTGTCTTGGGTAATAATGAATACGATTCAAAAGCCAGAATTAACATAAAGCCAACAGAAACCTTTACAGAATCATTCTAGGAGTTGATTATCAGTAATGCTTTTTTATAAGCAAGTAAGAGTTTGATAATGTTAAGCAGAAATGCCAAAATGTCAGCATTCTGAGATGAACACAATGTCTGCTGTTTTTTGTCATACATGACTATAAGTTAAAATCTTTGGTTTTGGGCTGTTCCTTAGACACAACAAGCCATCAGAAGACACCATCTTGTGCTCTTGGATCCTTTAATCAAAGACATTTTCAACAGATGGATCAATGTTTGATATAATTGTGGCCGACCCTGTAGAACAAAACCTCCTCTGAGCTTGTTAGCCTGCTGTCTTAACTAAATGGACAAAATGTGAGGTGTGAAATCTCAGTTTAGCCACACTGTGAGCTTGTGATTGTGCACGCTGCTGTAATATAGAACACAAATTGACATTAATCAGGGTACATCCTTCAGCGGGGCGCCTATGTGAATACTGATATGATGCACCGGTCGAATGAGAATGGGAGGGAAGGAGGGAGGGAGGGAGGGAGCGAGTGTGAGGGCAAGAATAAGAGCAGAGGTCATAAAACACCTATCGTGGAGACAACATTTATACGAGGGAACATTACGCTGTAAAAAAAGAAGGGACAGAGAGCTTATGGAATAATGTTCCTGTAGTACTTGGGAGGAGCACTCGTCTAGAAAATTACTTCTATCATATAAAAGTGAAGAGGTTCATGATTTGTATTGTGTGATGTTTGGTCTATACACAAGACTTAGTAAGAACAAAGTCAGAAATCTGGTCTATTTCAAACTGATTTTTGGTTAGCAACCATGCAAAGGCAATAACTAAAACAAATATCAAGGATTAGAGCGCCAGACCAGATTTTAAGAATCAAATGTTCATCTCGTACAATTTTAAAAGTCCCCTTCTCTTGTGTTCCCATAAAGATCATTAGACAACAGCAACATATTCAGGACGCGGCTGCCAGATGTCTAATGCGAACCTGGAGAACTGAACTGAACTGAACACATTGTTCATTTTTATGCATCTCTTTTACTGGCTTTCATTTACTTATGGATTCGATTTTTAAGTGCTGCTCTTTTTACAAATCAATAGAATCAAGTTCAAAATATTTTTCTGATAATTAAGAATATTAGCAGGTCCCTCTGATCTTGAACATAGGCTGACCCCTCTTAGGTTAATTGGTTGTTTTATTTCCAAGAAACGTATGAGCACATGTCTGGTAAACACAACATGTAAAGTGGTGCTTTCACATGATTCTGTTTCTGGAAGAACTCAGTTGTACAGATCTAGAGTTTCATTGAACTCATTTATTAGGCGACACTGTTTCTTTAATTGGGGACACCCCTTTGAAAATAGGGCATAAAGCTTCTGTCCTCCAACATCTGCATTGTTTTATTACATTTGGGAAACATAACTGTCCCTGAAACTGTATATCTTGCGTATTATGTTTCTCTTTCTTTCTGCTTAATTATATTTTATCTTAGTTAGACAGATTTACTTGGTTTCTAAACCTGCATTTATTGATTTGTTTGGACGTCTTGCGTGGACGTGTTATCTTATACAGTTGGGAATTGTGTTGCCTATTTACTAATCCAGCAGATATAAAACATTAGCATTAATTTGGAGTCATGTATCTAACACAATATACTGTTTGTCCAAAATTCTATTTCTTGTTAGTTCTGTGTGTTCTCCGCTTGTAGAGGGAAGTATCTGGTGTCCTAGCTACTAAAGGTTGCATTATGTGCTCCAGCTAGTTGCTGCTTCTGTCTGTATGCTGTTCGGTGCATTGCAGTATAGCATAAAGGTTTTTCTTTTTAGACTATTTTACTGAAAGCAAGCTGCAGCTGAAAAACTACTCTGATTAAAGCAGTTAAAAGGAATAAAAAATGTGCAGTTCAGACACCAGAACAACACTAAATGATGCCAAAATGCAAAGTCAGTTCTCAGTGTGCCATTTCATCCACCAACATAATGTGCTCTAAATGTTGTTGTAATGCACTGTTTGTTTTCAAGGAGCCCTATTATGCAAATCTTCAGGTTTATATTTGTACCTTGTACTTTTAAGGTGACATGTTTACATAACTTAAAGTTTAAAAAGTGCTTTATTTGCTCATACTGCCTGTGCTGCAGCACCTCATTTCCCCCTCAATTCACCCTCTGTCTAAAACCAGAGCCCAGTCTTCTCTGATTGGTTAGCTGGACAGCTCTGTTGTGATTGGTCAACTGCTTAGCGATGTCCCGCCACTTAGGCTATCATGTACAATGTGGTGGTGCGCTAGCCAATAGAAATGCAAGTATACAATGTCACTATGTTAAGGAAATGAACAAAAGGAGTCCAATGGAGCAATTCAGGAAGTGTGTGGAAGAGAAACTCCCTCTGAAGGGAACTTTGGGATTTTAGCCTTTGCAGATCATTTAATGTTAGATTCCAACTGAATAAGGTCAGGGAATAGAAGAAAAACGCTGGGAGATTAGCTGCGACTGGTTGCTATTTTAACCTGCGCGACCTCCAGACTGCTCCCTCATGCAACATGCCAACCAAATCTCTGATCTTGGCTTTCACACTGCGACAAAGAAAGGCCGCTGCCTCGCTCACAACCCACTCACTCGCTCACCCGAGGACCGATGATGCAGGAGATGGAGAGCGAGGACGAGAGAGGGGGAGCGGAGCGAGAAATAGAGAGGGAAGGAGAGAGAGAGGGGTCGCTGTGTGAGCGATAAAACGCCACAGGCTGCCTTAATGAAAAGCCTCTCATGGCGATGGAGAGATTGCCTGTGGAATGGGCTGCTGATTGGAGAAGCAGCAGCTTGGTGTAGCGTGCAGACTAATTAAAGTATTGAAGGGGTTGGGGTGACAGGAGGAAGATTAGACCAGCTCCCAGGGTTAGCCGAGCCGAAGGGAGACAGAGAAATACACCCTACATCTGGGACAAACGGATACCAAGAGGATATACCAGAAGCAAACACTCTGAATCGATGCTCAACTCCCGTGGATACTGTTGTTGTTGCTGTCACCATCTAGACCAGGGATGGGCAAATGGCGGCCCGGGGGCCTTTGCGGCTCTCAGATTAATTGATAAACAACGTAATTAATTAAAAAAATAAATATATATTATTTTTGTTTTTACTTGTAATACTGATACCGCCCACTAGACTCCTAGTTACGTCGCGAGCTGCGTACATGATTTCAAATAGAGTGGCGAAGTCACGCCCATCTCCGGTCCATGGGACCTTATTTCGGAAAAATTACGTATTGAAGTCAATGGAGAGAGAAAACGTTTGAATTGTGCCACAAATTACACATGTTTGTCAATCTTAAAAAATAATTTCCATTTAAAAAAAGTCACAGTTTGTCGTAAAACTGTTGAAATATAAGACTATGAAAGATATGCAACTAGAAAGACTACAAATCCCAGAGTGATGTAAGTGATGTCACAATTGTTTTCCTCTGCTAAATATAAGAGATGGCTAAGATAACTTTAACAAGATGCCTGTGTGCTTAGTATCAGGTTGTTATCATACCAGCAATGGGTCTTGCTCGTTCTTTCGTTCTTTCGCTTCCCGTCTGATGAAAGGACCAGGAGTGGCTGGATCAAGTTAGCTACCTAGCTGTAGTAGCAAACACGTTAGTTAGCATTACAGCCTTAGCCTTGTCATTTTTATTAGCCTTAACATGATGTAACATTAAGTAACCCAAAATGTTAAACAGTAAGAGTAGTAGTCATATTTCGTGAACCCTTTGAAGAGTACTGTCACACCGGTGTGATCATTCTATAATACTCCATTTAAGCCCGGGGAGAAATGCTAATGCTAACACTACATTAACATCGGAGATCTTTTTCTACTTCATGCTATCTGCACAAATGGTTGACATTAAACATTAAAAAGACCAGGCAGTTCAGAGAGAATCAAAGGAAGGCAGGCAGGCAGGCAGGCAGGCAGCTTTGCATGACATTCTTCTGGACGTGGTGATTGTGAGGGTAGTCAATCCCTTGTTTAGCAAGACAGTAGTGACGGCCATCTTGGTGACGTGTGTTGTTGTGGGAGACCAGAGATGTAGTTCATTCAGCGTTTCACACAAAAGAATGTGTTACTTCACAGTTTTACGACACATTTTTTTATTTTGACTGGCAAAATTATCTTTTAAATTGACAAACATCATATGTGTAATTCGTGGCACAATTCAAACGTGATCGAAAGATAATCTTTCTCTCTCCATTGACTTCAATACATAATTTTTCCGAAATAAGGTCCCATGGAGGTCCACCGAAAACGGAGGGACTTTGCCACTCTATACCGGCGCTGAGGAACAGCAGAGTGCGGGTTGACAGGTGTCTGTCTGTGTTGACATTCCCCTTAGTGTGGAATAAGGGGAATGCAGAGACTGGCTACAAGTGTCTTAGGTTCAAGTTAGACAGCTAATGTCTGGGTTAGTGTTCATGACTTCATTTTTATGTCATCTTAATGGTTAATCTCAATGCAAACTCATTTTCCATGCTTTCCAATAGTTTAAAACCTGTTCAATACAAACATGCCACTTGTAAAAATTAAATAACATTTCTGTGAACTGATATTTGTTTAGTGAGCTTATTAGAGGATGTTCCCTGAAAGATTGTGAAATGTCAATGAAGATGTTAGACTTAGTATATTAGTGTATTTGTTTATAATTACATACAATACATGGAATTTGTGTGAGTTCCAAGTGAATCTGCGTCCCCCTGGTGGCCAGTACATCAATGATGTGGCCACCATCAAAGTTGCCCATCCCCGATCTAGACACACTAAATTACGTTAAACCATTAACATTTAGTTTGAATTTAATTTTATAAAAATAAGCTCCAGTGGAAAATGTTTGTCTATGGATTATCTTGAACTGAAAATTGTTTCTGGAAAGAGAAGATGCTGGAGATGTTTTAAAATGTAATTGGAATTGTACTGTGCAACAATCCTAAATCGATCTGCATGGCTTAATACCACTAGAAATGAGTGGAAAGATATTGAAATACAATGCCAAGATGAAGGAAGAAAGTGGACCTTTAGATACACTTTGTTCTCTAAAACAATTTCCCTACATTTAACTGTTAGTTCATGGCATTTTTGTAATTATAATTTGTGTTAGAAAGATAAACACACACAGACATCAATAATGCTGTGTGGTTGATTGTACCTAGAATCGTTATCTCCAGTAGGAAATGTGTTTCCACTTAGGATCTGCTGTAAATCAACTCATCACAGTGATTCACACTGGGTAAAATAGACAGTATAGCTGGAGGTATTCAAGGTCACCATCATGATTTGCTTCAAGGTGAGAAAGAGGAATGAAAAACCTCATTGAGTGGATGGAAACAACAGAAAAGGGACTGACACATGTGAGGAGAAAACAAATATATAAGCAGAAGAATGTCAGGCTGATTGGACACCTAAAAAGACAGACTGGGTCAAAAGTCACAGGCAAGCTGTCAACCTGTCACTGCTGCGGACACTCACAATATCAAAACTGTGTTTTACCTCACATGGACCAGAGTCTTATTCGCAATATCTTAGGATATGACTCTTTTTTCCAAGTCTTCTTTCATTATTAGCATTATCGTCATCATTATCAGCGTCAGTGGAACATTGCTGCTAAATCCACCGTTTCCCACAGGAGTTATAATGTAGCTGGCTGTCTGTCTGTCAAGAGCGTAGAAGTAAACTCCTTCCTGCTGGCATGTCAACACCCAACAGCAGAAATACCATGGGATGATGTGGTGGGAAGTCATTAGTGAGTGGCATTTAAGATGCAATCCAGTAACACGAACAGGGGATTTATAATATCAACAGAGAATGATTGACACGTTCTAAAAGTTTCACTTTCTCTCCAGTGAGTGCTTTAACAAAACAACCATAAACTCTGCCATTAGGGATTTGTGATGTAATGGAAAAGTACAAATCTATATTTGGTAACAATTAATTACCATCTCCTGGCAACAAGCATAAAAACCTTCTTCGGGTGAACAAGTTGTCCAGGGTGCACATTACACAATATTAGAGCAGAGGTACATCTACAGCAAAGAGATGCATGCACACTGTGTGAAAGTTAATTGTAGTAATTTTATACAATTTTTTAAAACAAAAACCTTTTTGAGCAGACAGCTTGACATTTCGTTTTGTAGTCAGAAAAATAATTAGGCACTGTATCAAATGTGTTTTGCAGCAACGTAAACATATCTGGAAAGCTGCAGCATGAATGTCTGACTCACATTTTAACATATTTAAACGTGTTAGATGATGAACACTTCAGCCGTTACAATCATTTGAATAAATCTTAGAGAACACCTCCCTTTTACGTATAATATATGGTGTCTCCAGATAACCCATTAGTGCTTTTGTTTTAATTGCAGCACACTTAAGGCCAATCTCTTCTCAGTTCAGTAGAAATAAAACATAATAATTGTTCAAATAGGCAGTTTTCACCCGATTGTTTTCTCCAGATTCGACAACCTTGAGGATTTGTTGGGTTTCTACTATAGAAAACCCAAATCACCATGGTTTACAGTAGATTGGATCCTCCTGCGGTGAGCTCAGCTCAGAATATGATTTACATGATAAAGGAAAAGATGAAATGCAAATAAGCTGTTTTTAATGCACCATAGTTTAAACAAGCAACAACTCAGTTAGATTATTAAGGTTTCTGACTATAGGTTGTATTATTTAGTTATTTGAAAGTTAAAAAACACAGATACATTTAATTATTTGGACTATACAAATCCATAGTACCCAATCATTACCCCTATTAATTAAACGTTTTTCGATTGAAATCAAATAAACCAAGTAAAGCTGTGTTTTCACCACAACCCTTGAATTGTCTGTTTACAGCATATATAGTTGATAAATAAACACAGTGTTGTGTGCCCTTTTTCATATGTATTTATACATGAATTCTGTCAAATACCTTGACGGGTTTCTTGCGCGATGACTCCGCCTCGTTGTTCTCGGCCTCCTCGTGCTCCTTGCTACCTTGGGGCAGGTTGGAGTAGTTGGCCAGGCTGCTGAGGAGAGACGACACCATGGGGCTGGTGTCCATCTCCTCCTGCAGACACACACACACACACACACACACACACACACACACACACACACACACACACACACACACACACACACACACACACACACACACACACACACACAGGAGGGCTGGAGTCAGTGATACATCCAGGTTCTTTCAGTAGATTCTAACCTCAAAGATTGTTACTTTACACCTTTTTGCAGTTGGACAGCCATGTGAACCAGCTACTGTACTATACCACATTTGAAAATACCAACCCACCTGAAAACTACATTTGTATTTTCTGATTTTTTTGGTTTTTCTTGTTTAGTCTAGAAACTCCTTTGAGTACAGAGTGTAAAAAACATTAGGGCAGTGTGTGTCAAATTGCCTGAGTGAACTTCTTTCCTGTAGCAGTGTGATATTTGCTAGCATTAACCTGAGGGTTCCAACATGCCCTTCACAAAGTAATTACCCTCATTAATAGATGTCAAGGCCCCCATTCAATAACTGAACTGTGAGACTGAGTGTCTCCTGCATTTTACGATCAAGCCTGATTGTGTGCGTTAACAAATCGATGTGTGTGTGTGTGTGTGTGTGTGTGTGTGTGTGTGTGTGTGTGTGTGTGTGTGTGTGTGTGTGTGTGTGTGTGTGTNGCTATCTTGCTTCTGTAGAACCTTTGGCTCTTCTGTGTCCCACGGACAAACATCTGCCTTTACGCTATCTTGCTTTTTGAGAACCTTTGGCTCTCCTGTGTCCCATGGACAAACATCTACCTTAACTGTATCTTGCTTTTTGAGAACCTTTGGCTCTCCTGTGTCCCATGGACAAACATCTGCCTTTACGCTATCTTGCTTTTTGAGAACCTTTGGCTCTCCTGTGTCCCATGGACAAACATCTACCTTAACTGTATCTTGCTTCTGTAGAACCTTTGGCTCTTCTGTGTCCCATGGACAAACATTCGCTGGCACGTTATCTTGCTTTTTGAGAACCTCTGGGGCTTCTGTGTCCCACGGACATACGTTTTCCCTGGTATTTGGTTCCTCTGAGGCTTTTGATTCTTGAGTTTTGACTGCCACTGATTCCTTTGTTTCCCATGGAAAAACATCTGAAGACCTTTCCAGTCCATGTGACACAATCTTGGTAGCTTCAGTTGTTTGTGGGGGGTCAGTTTCCCCAGGACATATATTTACTTTTGTGGCATCTTTCTCCTCACTCTGCAGAGAAGCAGCTATTAAAGTTGAGACTCTTTGTTGTGAGCCTTCTTGATTTCCTGTTTCCAAGGGACACATATCTACCTTGATGGTAGATGAGCCTGTATTTGTTGGATCAGTGTTACCCTCTTCCCATGGACAGAGGTCTCCAAGGTTTTCAGGGGGATCAGGGAAATCCGATGGACAACTTTCTGCTGCCTTGGTGACTTGTTCACCCAAATGCAGGGCTTCTGATTTTGCGAGTTGTTGCCCTTCATAACCTTTTGTTGATGCACTGGGATGGACGTCAGGTTTAAAAACGTCATGTTTAAGGGGCACAGACAGCGTTCCTCTGGTCCCCAAAGGATTTAGGTTCTCATATTCAACTTCAGCCTTGTCCTTAACATCCCAAGGGCAAACATTAACATATTCACTTTCTTGACCCATTGAAGGTTGGGGGATTTTTGCAGTTTCCCAGGGACACACATCTGCTGCAGATTTCAAAGACTGTTGTGTTTGTAAATCTTTGGACGTGTTAGTATAACAAATAACTGGGATATCCTGCGTCTCCCAAGGACAGGCCTCACTTTTGCCACTTCCTTGTTCTCTCACATAGTCTTCCTCTTGAGTTTCCCATGGACATACATCTACTTGAATAGTCTGCTGCCTCTTTAGACCCTCCTCTCCTTGGGAAGTACCAGCTCCCTCCCATGGACACACATTTACAAAGGAAATATTGTGTACGGGTGTAATTCGATTACTACCCCTTCTGTGAGTTGAAGGAGTTCTACAGCTACTGGCAGTCTCCCAAGAACTGGTACTACGTTTGCTGTTCTGCCTTGATATAATCACACTTTCATGATTGCCATCTTTTTGCGTTTCATCAATTTCCCAAGGGTAGACGGCACATTTTCCAGTTGAGAGCCTTCTTTGGCTTCTGTCGAAAGAATCCCCAGAGGAACGTCTGATGGCGTTCTGCTTGACAAGGCATGGTTTGTTGACTGTTGTCATACTTTTCAGCAGTGACCTCTTTTCCATGCTTGGTCGTCTACTAGAAACACTTTCATGACTTTTTAGTGAAATAGAGTCCTCCTTATTTGTTTTTCCATCCACACTGGACTTGCTTCCTGCCTCAAAGTTTACCATTGCTGTTTTCACAGAGAGCCACGTAGAGGTGGCGGTCCGGAAGGAGAAGACGCGTTGATATTTTGTGAATTTTGGTCTCGGAGTGCAAGGTGCACTTGCAGAAACAGACGCCTGCGGTTTTCGGTAGTCCGTTTCAAATGTTTCGCTATCTTCTGAAGGCTTCTTCTCTACAGGTGGTAATTTCTCCCAGGGACAGACGAGCACTTTTGGAGATATCGCCCCATTGTCTTCACTCTTCATTGAGTTTGCGTAGGTCACATGTTTCTGGTTCTTGTCCCCTGACTGTTCTTGCTCCTCATCCCAAGGACATACACCAGACTTGTCAAAAGACCCTGACTGGAGGGCACTTCTGGTCTGTTCACTGATGGAAAGGCTCTGTCCCGAATGTTTCAGCACTGTGCTGGCTCTGGTAACCTTGGGGATGTTCTCCATTGAACTCCTAGAAGCGGAAGTTAGACTCCTGGATTTCTGAAGCCTGGTGTGATCAGGATGCAAGAGATTGATATCAATGGACAGATTTTGGGCACTGGCTGACTTGCAGAGCCCTAGTGGAATATCCAAGGAATCTGTCTCTGATTGACGGGAAGTCCTTTTCAAAGCGTTGGCCATTAACATGGAGTCACGCAAGGAAGGGTCTCTTTCCCTGACATAGTGATGATCGCTCTGGGACTTGCGCATTGCTGGTGATGGGTATGGTGATGGGTATGGTGATGGGTACGGTGATGGGTACTTCATTGAACTTTTGAGGCCGATAGTGACAGAATCTGGAGCTCTTTTGGAGGACTCAGACTGATGCTCACTTTTACTTCGGAGGGAGCCCTCTCTGTCGTCGCGGCTGCACCGTCGGCTCATGCTTTCTGGGATCTCAGCAATGCGTCTAATGATAGATCTTCCTAATGCGCATCGAGAACTTCGCTTCTTTGACAGATGAGGGTTTTTTGCCGTCATCTTCTTGGTCTTGTGGACTTCTAACTGGACATATAACTTCTTCAGTTCATCCTGGTGCATATGAAGAAGGGAGGGAAATGATGAAGGGATTGAGGAAATGGTTGAGGAGAGGAAAAGATGTGGAGAGTAACAAGTCAGAGGAGAGGTACCAAACACGTTTTCATGTAAGAACAACACGGTTTAGGATAAGGATAAAGGGTGGAGAAAGGTCATACTACATGTGTTCATTCTGCTGCTTATTGCATTTCTGATTTGAGTTATAATACATTTAAAATATGTTTAAGTGGATCTATATGTGGTCCTAACTGAAATTAAGGGATATTTATTCCTTATTTAAACGTGACCTTTGAATTTCTTCCCCATTTTGGAGATTATGTCCATATGCAAAGTGATAACATCGTTCTGAGGGAAAAAAGAGTTTACCCTGAAGTCATCCGGGTCCACTCCACTGTGTTCACTCCAAGCAGAGTGAAAACTGCTGTTGAGGTACGAGCCGGAGCGCCGCAGGTCGACTTCATCTTCATAAACCTCCGCTGCAATCTCCTCTCTCCCCGGCTTAGACACATAGAGAAACTGCAACGCACACAGACATACAACTCGCATGTAAACATTTCACATATGAAAAACATTGTGTGTAGTCATGCACATTCAAATACACTTAAGTACCAGTGACATTTCATCAGTAGTGGATTGATTCTCATAAAGTATTGCAAATATATTCGAAATGCATACAATTCAAACAGGATGGTGGAAAGAACCTGAGTACAAGCTTTTCTTTCCATGGTTTCTTCCATTTTTGCCGCCACCTCCAACCCCTTTTAAAATGTATTAACTTTTGCTTATCCAAAGCAGGGGTAGTACTGACTAGGGGTATCTGTAGGTATGCCGTACAGATTGAGAATCCCTTTTGAGGCAAATGTGGGATATGATGGATCTGATTTGCACGTTGGACATTCCTGAGGTTTCTTCCATTTTGCAAATTTCTGACATTAGAATATATACCATTTTTGACGTACCTTGGGAATGAAAAGCAGGGCAAGTGTCACAGTGATGGTCACATGGGTATGCGTGAAGGAGAGCAGCAACATCCAATCAGGATGCAGAGAGGAAAAGGTAAACCTGAGGGAGACAGAAAACACAAAATTACTGTAATTGTCACGTCAGTGCTATGTGTTTTTTCTGTGAATTGCACAAATACGCAGCGAGTGTTGATAATAATAATAATAATAAATGTTATTTGTAAAGCACCCTTTCATTGCGAAAAGTAATCCCAAAGTGCTACAAGGGGCATGATATACTTTTTTTTTAAAGTTTAAAAGAAAGAAAGGTTTTTAGGCCCTTCTTAGAGGAGTCAGAGGTGGGAAGTAGTGGAGTACAAATACTTCGTTAATGTACTTAAGTACATGTTTCTGGTATCAGTACTTTACTCCACTACTTATTTTTCTGAGGACTTTTTACTTTTACTTCTTACATGTTGAACACAAATACCTGTACTTTCTACTTCTTACATGTTGAACACAAATACCTGTACTTTCTACTTCTTACATGTTGAACTCAAATACCTGTACTTTCTACTTCTTACATGTTGAACCCAAATACCTGTACTTTCTACTTCTTACATGTTGAACCCAAATACCTGTACTTTCTACTTCTTACATGTTGAACCCAAATACCTGTACTTTCTACTTCTCTCATTTTCCAAACAGGCTGGTTCCTTTAGTCTGAATGTGTGTTTGGTGGCGTGATCATTATTATTTAGAGTCATTGCGTGCCTATTGATTTGAACACGATCCGTGTATCCATCATTTCCTGGTCTTCTCTAAAGAAGAGGGACCAATGAAAACGTTGTCATGTTGCCGTTGTTCAGCATGGAAACATTCATTAGCTAACAATGACATTATTGTTCTATTAATATAAAGGGAGGTCAGGTACTCTTTAAAACAGCTGCTAGTTATGGGTACTTTTCACTTAAGTACATTTCAAAGCCTCTTTACTTTGACTTGAGTAAAGAAGTTTAGTCAGTACTTCTACTTTCACCAGAGTATTTTTAAACACGAGTATCTGTACTTCTACTTGAGTAAATGTACTTTTGCCCTAACGTGTATTTTCTCCCTGTCTTCAGGTGTTCCCTACCTGCGGAAGTCCAGCAGCGTGCGGCTGGTCTCTGGAACGTTCTGGTTGAGCCAGGTGAGGAAGTGGAACTGAGTCACGGTCCGGGTCTCGTTGGTCTGCATGTTCTTCAGGTAGAAGCTACGAACCAGGAAGTCGTCGCACCAGATGTGTTCGGACACCAGGTTCACCTGCGAGGACACACGGATGGACAATACGCGTGAATGTAAAGTAGTCAAGCCTAATTGAAAACTCATCAGTGGTGCAGGAATGGTCCGAGACCGGAAATGAGTCAGCCGTGCGTTTCTGGGGTTCCCTCGTTCTAACTTTTAAGAATGTTGTTTTTGGAGAACAAACCAAATATTTTGATAACGCAGTCATGGCCCAGAGCAGGAAGAGCCATTTTGTGATGTTTTGGGAACTTACTGCTATTTATTTTTGGCTAATATCAATGTTTTTTTGAACGTGTAGAGGTTAGATTTCGAAAAGTTTGGTGGTTAACACAAGTTTACGAGATGTGCCGTTTTTATATTCCAAAACCAAATGGCAATCCCATTGGTTTGTAATCGTTGGTCCTCATTGGAAACACCCTAATCTACAAAGTGTTATCTGTTTAATATGTCGTAATAAAAACACGTCGTTTCCATCAAGAACCTTAGATTGATCAATTGCGTGTCTGGACATCACTTGGTAACCCTTTATTTTGATGTCCCATAGTTAACACTCTATAAGTCATCCGTTGACATTTAGTAGCATGTCAACAGTGCTCAGTTGGCAATGGTCAGTTGACATTCAACAGCACCGTTCAAACGCAGTAATAAGCATTAGTGATGATCAACGTAGCAACTAAAGTCTAAAGTTGTTATCCGTGCTCATCAACTATGCTTCAATGGTATATTACTGGGCGCAGTTACGTTGAATGGCATGTTACTTGTCTGTTGAAACAGTGTTGTTGAATGTCAACTGATGACTTATAGAGTGTAACTATGGACTATCAAAATAAAGTGTTACCATCACTTTAGTAAAAGAGGTTCAGGATTAAAATATATTTGGGCCTCCGGGGCTTCGAAACATTTTACGTAACATCATTAAGTCATGTTCGTGTATGAAAGGATTGTCTCACCTCGTAGATGTGGTCAGGTTGGGACCCTCGTCTGGGCCGTAGTGGTAGACCTGCTTCAGCCCGCTCTCACCAGAGGAGTCAACATCACAATAACAACACAGCCGTTCTCCACACCATCTGCCAGAGAGAACACACCTTTAGGAAATGCCTTTAAATGCAACAAGACAGGGCAACATCTGGAACCTGAAGCTCTCTTATCGTTTAAAACCTGGCAGGCTATTTAGAAGGTTGATAAACCCTCTTCTCTTTCTGTCTGAACTTTGTTCCCTATTTCGTTCACCACTATTAACAGAACCCCTTCTACATCTAAATATCACTTCAGAATAAGGACATATCGTTACTTTGAGGAACTCCAGTATCTTTTCTTTAGTATCTTCGTGATATGTCTTAAAAAGTTTGTTAGAGCTTTTTCCCTGGTCCAGGTTCTTTGAATTTGACTGAAGTTTATATTTGGATAGATTTAAAGCTGTTATACCACTTTTGTCTTATACAGGAAGCTGACATTGTTGTCCGCCTACTTCCCCACATTTTATAGATTATCAGTCTAAATGTTTAAAGTTTGGCATTTAAGTTTTGTCTATCTTGTGAGTGTTGGGGTGCAAATGAATTCCAACCAAACACATCTTGAGGTATATGTGTGTACAGCGTTTTAAACGTTTTGTTAGAAACTGACGGAGCAGGTCAAGCATTCGGCAGTAGAGGTAATTTCTTCGATGGTCTTCCTTCCGACAATGTGAGATCGGCACACACTGCGTATATGTTTTCTCTTGGAGATCCATTCGACTTCTGGATCAGACGGAACAGTTATGGGAGGTCATAAAACAATGCGCGATCTCAATCATCGCCTGAGATAATCAAGATGGCGTTTGGGTCAGCGGAGACTTCAAGCACATTCATTGGGCCTGGTTTTGAGTACTGCTCCTCGAACACCAGTTGCTTCCGCTCGTGGATCTGAAGGGTTTGACGGTGCTTTTTTGTTGAGGAATGGTGTTAATCTTCTCGGCTGACAGATGCTGGGGCGACAAGTTCCCCGGTCTGTTAATCTTGCAGTTTGGAGGAAAATTTCAAAATTTAATTTAGGACGGTTATTTATCAGCAACGAATAAACGTGCACACGTTGCTATTTAGAAAGATTTAAAGTGCTTAAGGGTCTTGTTGGGCAGAAAACTGCGACATTGTAGGATATGTTTCGAGCAGAGAAGGAATAGTGATTCAGATTATTACTAAAGTATTAATGCCAGCTAGTAGGTGGAAATACTGTTACAGGTATGGCTATTTCTACATAACACACACATTAATACTGACACCTTGATTTACCCATGGCGTACACTGTCTTCGACCATATAAGAGCTCTATGGGATTGACCCTGTTAGACCGTAAGTACATCGTATACACCATATTGCTGGACATCCCTTCGAATGACCGAATTGTAAACGGTTGATATGAACGTGCAAAGTACTACGCATAGAATAAATGGAGAGGAGTAAGGGCACAGTAGTTTGCTTCCAAAAGGGAGTGGGACTTAGTGAATAATCTCTTATTGTACTTAGAACAGTACTGTGAGTTAATATACTTATGTTTTAATGTCCGACATGGCCCTTCAGTACTCTGACC
>NW_011342671.1:42954-98139 GCF_000735185.1 Notothenia coriiceps | reverse complement strand
AAATAATCACCAATTAATATTCCTCATACTTAAAGGTGACCTATCATGCAAAATGCACTTTTGTACGTCTTTTATACATGAATATGTGTCCCCGGTGTTCCAGGGAACTCACCAAGTATTAGAAAACACAACCCTCTCTATTTTCCTCCATACCCAAATCTCTAAAAAATGGGCTGCAACAGATCTGATACAGACTGATCCAGATTTGAACACTTCTATGTCGTCACAGAAGTGGCGCTACGGCTATTGGGCCAACTCCACCAATCAGGAGGAGACAGCCACGGACATTGCCGTTCGAAAGCGCTGGAGACGCTGTAGTACATATGCCAGGCCTGTTGATGGTGCAGTTCTCACCGAATCAGCCCATGGAAAGACAGTGTTAAATTGAGCGAAATGAGGAATGGCTAAAATGCATGATCTGTTTGGTATTTTGAAAAATAAAAAGTATAAATATGCCTTATATAGGTATGGTCCTACACTATATTATTCAAATATAGCATGATAGGTCCACTTTAAGTTAAATGTACAGTATGGTCCACCATCTTGTTCATTGTTCAATGTTTTCTCTTTTTTTTGCCCTACACGTAGGCTATGTCTCTTTTTCTGACATCATGACCATTTTCTATGTTATTGCTCATGCCGGTACCATCCTTTTTTATTGGGTCTTTAATGTAAAGGAAGCTGTTTAGGATAAATGTGTTTGCCCTTTGAACGATTGAATGTTTTCATAATCAAAGTTATAAGTCTGTGATAAACATTGAATAAAATCAAACCATTACTTGGCTTGGGATCGTATCACAAAAATGGTGATGTAACAGACGTGTTAAAAGATTTTACACACCTCTCTGCCTCATAACCAGTGCTGTCTACACCCTACCAACTACCTAATTGTCATACTGTGACATTGAGATTTTAAACTTAAAAGCCTATGAATCCTACTGGATTTTGTTGTGTAGAACAAAACCACATCAAGGTGTTCCACATGCATGTAGCTTGTAACTGGGATTTAGCCTGGCAGCAAACAAACAAAACAAAAAAACACAATGCATCATATTGGAACAAAAAAGCCTGAGCTTTAACCCTGAAGCTAGCTCAGTGCTTGTTGCCACGGGAGATACTGAGCAACAACACTCAGCTGGGAGTGTGCAACTGAGCTGAGCCACAGAATAAGACCTCACCTCTGAGAATAAAGACTTTAGAGGTTTAGGATTACCTGCTCTATCATTACCTTCTCTCTCTTTCTCGTACGCACTCGCACTACAAACATGTTTGACTGTTTCAGCTTTCTGAAGCTGTCAAAGGTGCACTTTCAAGGTCTGCTGAACAAAAAACTCTGTCTCTGGCTAAATGATATTGGCTTCAAGTATGGGCGCCCTTAAAGGAGGGATGCAATTCTACCAAATCGAAAAGGTTCAGGCTTACTGCACGGAAACTGAAAGAAAACAACTCAAAACTTCTCTCTGAAAAAGATAACTAATCCGTCAGGTTTGTTTTTTCATTAAATCCCTGTCAACTCAAGCACAAAGGAACTAACACACAACACTTCTGTTTTCATTTCGGATCGGTCTCAATAACAAAGATCAGATGATTTATAAATAACTGAGAAATACTATTTTTGAAACTTTCATTTTTGGAGTTTTGTTGTTTGGTGTTGTTCTTTCCTGCTGCACAGCTGTTCTGGTGGATTTGATTCCCTAGAAATTAGATTTTTAGATACCTGCAATGCACAACAGATAAACATATACAATATGTTTCATATAAGTGTTTGAAATACAAGTGTTTGAAATACATATTAATACAATCTTTCTTAACAGTTAATTAATGCCAACAAATCTGCAAACAGCCCAAAGCTCTTGCTGCGTCACTAAATGTTCCAGACTGACATTTCTTACTTGAGACGGACAATGAATCATTCTCTTTATTCCTTCCTGCTATGAAAATGTGTGTTTGTGATCTTCTGTGTCCATCCCATATGCCCTTCATCCTCCCTCTCAGTCCCAGCTTTACGTTCTTTCCTCACCCACGCCTCTCTTCATCCTCGCTTGTACTTTCCCTCTGTCCTTGTCATCTTTCATCCAATTCAAAACTGTATTACCTACTCTAGTTTAATCCTCTCTTTTTGCTGCAACCATCTTCTCTTCTTCATATTCCCTGATTTCTCCACCCCGTGCTGCCCACCACAAATCCCTGCACCCCTTTTGCCCTTGACAAATACTTGTAAATATGTTATTATGCATCACCTGCTTTTCTAAACCTTCTCCGTCCGTCTGCTTCTCCACGCTTTTCGCCCCCCTCCCAAATCCCATTCTCTCCTTCCTCCCTTGTAAACACATGTGAACTGCGCCCGACTAACATTACAACAACTCCTCCGCATTTGTAGTCCTTACCCTGATCAAAATAAAGTTTCATCCTTTTGAATATGGATGAATCAAAATGAATAGCCCCTAAGGTGTTTGTTTAGGTTTTTGGATGTGAGCAGTTGAGCTGTTTACAACATTTCAGCTGGGAGCTAACACACGACTCACTTGTGCTTTCACTCTTTCCCTCCTTCATTCGGTTCCACTTTCGTTCATCCCTTTATGAGATCTGAGTGTTTGTTGTCTTGTTTGTTGAGTTCAGCTTAGCGACGTCACGTCAGTGCTTCAGTTACACCGCACAAACAAGAAAAACAAGTCTAATTTTATAAGCATAACCTTTTACCATAAACAAGCCATCTGGACCCACTCGCTAATGACTTACACAAGTAAACAACACATCCTCAGAGTGCATCTATGGAAAATATGTCTTAGTTTTTCACAGAAAACCCAAAAGCTGAAGTTATCCAACCATAACGGATTATGTGTTTGTACTCTGACCTTGTGTGCTTGGTTTTTTTTGTTCTATGAATCTGCTGCTGTATTATTTCTTTCAATTTTTCTCTTTTCTATCCCTTTTCCTGCCGTGTTTATCTCCTTTGTTCTGAGAGAACATTTTCAAAGCTGATGAAGGTGGATGCTAGAGGGGATTTTGTCGAGATGAGAGGAGAAAAAGGAGGAAGAGTACCACTCGCATTCAATCACACACAAATGGCGACGCAAACACTCATACATATAGACATAAACTTGACATTTTTAAAGAAAAAAATAGGGAGAAAGTGGGGATTGTTCTAGCAAAGAGGCAAGAGAAAGAACAAATCAATGGAGGCATGATAATGAATTATCTCCTCGCCAGAGACGTAGTTAGACGAGGGAGATAAAAGCAGACCACATGCTGCGCCACTAACAGCCTGGGGGCTGCTGCCTGTGAATTATAGAGCGTTCGAACACACTTGCTGCCCTCGGGAGGCGTCGGGTGCAAAATAAAGAGAAAGGGGGAAACATGGAAATAAGAAAGCTGCAAAGATGATGATGGGTGAGAAAGGAAATGTGTAAAAGGGTGTTAGGTCGAAGCATAGACTCGAAGCAAAGCCCCCCCGAGTCACTGCGAAGCATGGATTTACATCTCTTTGGCTAATTAGGGACGTAAAGATGAAATTAAAGTGGTGGAAATTAAAGGAGGATAGATGGAGGAAGGAAATGGAATAGCAGAAGGGGAGCAAGGATTTTCAGCATGTGTAATTATGAATGATATTAGACATTGGTTAGAACAGTGAGCGTGTCACCAATGAGAAGTCATGTCCTAATGAGCCTTATTTGATATTCCAGATGTACCGTGACATTTCCCCCCATTACGACATGATCTGCACTTACTGGCCCAGATTACTCAGCAAATGAGAGTCGGACAGACGAAGGAATTACAAGTGCAATTTGTGCTTTATTTCTCCATGTTTAACATACCCAAGGCGGGCCTTTGGTTAAACTCCTTTCTTTGTTCTTCCTCAAAAAAGACACCCTGCTGAGTGTGTCCCAATTAAGGTGCTTGATATAGATTAAGCCTTTGCAACTTAATAAAAGAGTAGTTTGAACTATAACAATATATACTTGAAACATTCAAATATTCTGTTAGTGACTGCATAATGGTTAAGATATGAATTATGGGATACATTCAGAGCCAATATATGGCTTTATTGCTATTTCTTATCTTTTTGTGATAGCAGTACAATCTTTACCTCAGCTTCTTAATAAATGGATATTCTTTTTAAAAGATCAAATGTGTCTGCAACTATTACAGTTGTATACATCATCTATCTGTGATATTAAATTTGTTTAGCTTTTTTTCACTGCTGTAATTTAGACTTTGGGTGAAATGACTTTCCTTCAACTTGCCTCATCTACTTCATTCATGAATTCACCATGATTCCTAAAATTTGTTCCAATATCCCTCAGAGAAGATGGATTCTTTTCGAAATACCCGGCTGTTGTTTTAAGTCAGGATGGAGAGAGCAAACGCAATAACAAAGCAAGAGAAAGAGCAGATATCAAGCTATAATTGCCCCCGAATGCCTATAAACAGATATGAACGCAGAATCTGTGAATGTTTTATTCACCAAACAATAACCAATCTATTGTTCTTAGAACTAATAAAAAACAGTAATATAACAAGGAGATTGATGCTTTATCACTAAGTACAGAGATGGAGACAGATGGGATCAGATCAACTTTGATTATCTGCAACCTCACGATGAAGGCCAGATAACTGGAAGTAATTGCCCAATATATAAATTGTTAGGCTTAAGCGGTGTGAGGCATATGTTTGACTTAAGAGAAAGCCAGGCTAGTTTTAACCCTTGCTTTCAGATCTTTATGCTAGGCTAAGCTAATAGCTAATGGTGCAAGGCCTAAACGAAATAAACAGACATGACAGTGGGGTCCCAGGTCAGTGTTACGGGGGCATTGACCCCTGTTGGCCCCCCTAGAACCGCCCCTGGACGTACTACACTTTATTACTAATCCTTAGCATTACGCATTACATAATGTCTAGATGTTTAGAAAGCATTGATGTCTCAGCTGAGAGTTTCATTGAATAGTGCTTCAAAGGGCCTCTGATGCTGCACACATTAAGTGTATTTGTATTATCATAAAATAAATTGATAGCCCACTGTCTCTATCCTTTGAGGAGCCGTCGTGTTTTTTTCATTTAGACAGACAGTAAATCGCTTATTCTTTCTTTATCAAGGGCCTCAACAGACCTTATCTGAACGCCCCTTCATTTTTGCTTTCCCTTCGCGCTCTTCTTTTTATATGCCCCCCTCTTACGTACTAAAGATGTCCACCTTAGTGCAGTGTTAAGCAACGAGATATTACATCCAGCGGTGGAAGAAGTATTCAAAGCCTTTATTTAATTAAAAATAAATACTATGGTCTTAAAGTATTCTCAAACAAGTCCCTATTATATCCTTTTCCAATATAGTTGCTAAACCAATTTATTTCTTTTATAACTTACTGGGTAGCTAAGTAGAGCAGTACTGCAGTATATTATATAGGTTGTAAATGACTATGAGTGTTAAATACAAGTAGAGGAGGAAAATGTACCTTCAAAATGTAGTGGAGCAGAAGTAGTATCATGAAATCTAAATACACACAGGTGAAGTACACATATTTTAAAACAGTATTAAGGTGCAATACTTAAGTTAATGTACGTCTTACATTCTACTACTGTCTGTATCTCACATAACACAAATCCCATCTATAAACGTTGACTGTGATCAGGGTTCATATGGCCGACTGTTTTGCTTCTCCTCTTCTATTCTCTCTGGCTCCTCTCCCCCTGGGAATTACCTGCATCAGCTAAGTGTTGTGCTAAATAAATGATGCAGGCATTAAAGAAGACAGCCCCAATTGCCATGACGACTAAATGAGCATCTCTCACTGTTGTCTTCAAAACGGACTTCTGAAAGACCACTGACTATGATTAGTACAGAATAAAGTATGTGCATAACTGTATGATAAAAGCCTATTCTCCATAATTGTCTATTATTGATTACACGAGTGCCTGTATGCTAATTATGTGAAACTGGCAGGAAATATATAACAGCAGGTGGCTATACATTTATGATTTAAGATGAGAGATGAAGCTTTAGCACTTATATAACAATACATGTATCTAATTATAAGTTAAATCAATGCAATACATAAGCATATCAAATATGTGTAAATGCTGCTATTCATTACTATTACTTAAAATAAAACTGTTATTGATAATATTCTATTTGCTGCTTCCAACAAATGACTCGGAACGTTTATTGACTTTAATTAATTTGTTGTAATGTGCTGTATTAGTTGTTGTTTATATGATTTGATTACAAAGAAGATCTGAGGTGTATGTGAACATACAATAATGTGCCATACAAATATGTTATCTCCACAGGAAATACATCTAGTTAAAAAGCTACATATATTCTTAAAAAGGTGATTCATTCATTGGAGGATACAGTACATCGGAAGCTTTCCAAACATAGATCACATGGAATATGAGTCACTTCATAAACAGCAAACAGCAATATACATCTTATCATCAAATTCACATATTTTTTATATAAAATCCATCTTTCTCTCAGTGCAGAATGTAAAGCTGAGACCAACGCCTCAACACAAACACACACACACACACACACACACACACACACACACACACACACACACACACACACACACACACACACACACACACACACACACACACACACAATTAGCTTGAAAGGTCCATTGAGCGGTAATGAGGCATCAGAGACACAAACCAGGGGGAGAGGGAAAGAAAGGAAAGAAGAATAAATGAAAACAAAGAGTGTTGAAAGTGGCAAAAAAGTCAAAATGAAAGAAGATGAATTGATAAAAGAAAAGGACATGGTCGAGATAACATGGACAGGAACAATAGATAGCTCAGGGGAGGGAACAGAGAAGGGAATGCTATTTTGCGGGTTCAGCGGGAACCTGTAAGACCTCGAGTTCAAAGTCACTTTGTTGTTAAGAGCTTAGCTGGAGGTCTCTCACCCTCTTGGCTGTCAGAGAGCGACAGACTCTCCTTGTAAAAGTGATATCTGATCTCAGCAAGATCATTTGTGCAGATTAAGGCCAAACTTGAGAAACATAAAAGAACAAACCTTGAAGGTAGCCGCCAGGCAGGAACACAAGGATGTTATATTGCTGCAGAGACATCGGAGCTCTCTTAGAGCTTCATTAGATACATACAGGGAGTAAAGTGGAGACAGAGCCCAGCGAGAATAATACATAACCGGCTGCGTTCCTGCATTGTATGTTACCTGCAATGGAACACAATTGAAATTCAATATTTCGAATGCGATCTCAGTTTGTGTGCATTTTTAGTAGTATTACCACAATAAAACGCTAAAGATTTGTACTTAATCAAGAACCACAATTTTTTTCTAACCTTGTCCTAAGTGCTTTTTTTTTTATGCCTATATTTTTAAACATGCAGGATTCAGAATGTAAACCCGATTCTTAAGCAGACACCTCCCTATAACTCCAATGCAGTTCTTAAATGTTGCACCAGTAAACATTGAGGCAGTGATTTGTTTTCTTCCCACAATTTAAAAGAGGACAGTTTTAGAAGTTACAGTATTATTGATTCAAGGAATCTAATACAAAAAAGAACACTAAAATAAAAAAAAAGGCAAAGTAAATCCCACAAATATCAAAGGTAATAAGCATTGATATATAAGCTGACATATTTATCTTATTTTTAAATCACTATTTCTTTTGAGGCCACATGTTGAGCTGTGCTTGCTGTTCATGGGAATATGGTAATATTTGACCTTTGGATGAATACACAATGTATTGATTTATTGAAATGGAATCATTTATATAAGCATTTGTACCATATGCCGTTTCATTTAATGTTGACCTACACAAATGTGCAGTACATACAGATTATAACAACTGACATACTGTACAGCCTTCTATTCACACTTGTAAACTGTAGATACCTCTGTTCAACAAACCTTTTGACCTTTTTCTGACATGCCTGACATGCACTTCTCAGCAGCAGACCAATTACAACCATCTCATTTCTTTCTCCGTTCCTCCTGCTGTCCATCTTCCTCCAGACAATCAGAAAAAGGCTCTTCCACCCACTCCTTCCACCACTGGCTTTTATTTCTTCTTCTTGTATTTCATTCCCTCTCCTCCTCCTCCTCCTCCTCCTCCTCTCCTCCTCCTCCTCCTCATATATTGCGCCTATTTCTTCAACATTGCTTCTACTACACTCTCTTTATTAATCTGCTGAGCACCCCTGCCACAACTCTTCTATTAATAGTAGTCATGGGATACAAACCCACAGTGGAGGAAGTTGAGAAAAAATAATTTGAACAAGCTCTGAGGGGAAGAACTGCATGTGGGAGAAAGACGAAGGAACAATGGTAACAAGAAAAAAACTATCCTGTTCCTAATTAGATGCTCACCAGCTGTGTGTTTTTGCATTTAAAGCAGGACCAGTGGCTCATTAACAACCTAACAACTAATGATTGTGTTAACATACACTAACAAGGGTACAACTGCATAGTTCAACTTTATACATCAATCTGAAGAGGAATCAGCAACCTTGACATACATTTAAAATACCAAACCAGTCAATCCTAAAATGAAGTAGAGTTGAATCCCAGATTAAGTGCATGTTAAAGGGTGTTGCACATACTGTACATACTATGTTAAATGTCTGTTCCCTTGCTTCTTGCCTTCAATATTTGATGCTGTGCTGCTTTACGAAAAGTCTGACTTTGATCTGACAATAAAGTAGTATGATATCGTAATGTACTACAAGAGGCATTTTAAAGTGGAGAGAAAACTGGGGAATTATTCAAATCTTATTTTATTGAAAATAAGTCATTTTGAACTCATGACCATTGTTGTTTATTTTTGCTCGGCTGCTTACTGTACATGTTGATCACTGCGGGATCAGAAGGGTCTCCAACAGTCCAAAAGATCCTGCATTAAAGACTACTTCTTTTGTTTTTGATCATAAAAACACAACAAAGCCACTTGTTTCTTGGCAGTAAGTTAAAGCTTTCTGAGAGCTAACACTGCTTTCCAATAGTGCTTACACTGTCCACCTTTCAGCCATAAGGACACAGCTTTAGGCAAGTTAGCTTTAAGACTTTTTGTATGTTAGAACAATTTCAGGCAAAATGTTCCCATTATGTATATCTGCCACCACCATTTTCTCAGATTTGACAATGCCCATGTCAAAGCAATGTTTAGGTGTTCTGTCAAATTATTTCAGACTTGTTTATCAAGTAATGCCTGATTTTAAGATTGAAAAATTCAATGACTTTTCAGACTTTTAAGAATCTGCAGAAACCCCAGTTTTCCATCTCTCCCTTCTATTACTCTCTCTCTGTGCCCCAACTCTCACTCACATATCTTTCTCACGTACATGTTTTGCATCTGTTCATTTTGAAACAGGAATAAAACACTTGCTTTGCATTTAATGTTGATCTGCTGTTCAGGTAACAGAGCTTGTGACCTCTCCCATGGGGCTTTTGACTAGCCCACTTCCTTGAAAATACTTAAATATACAATATTTTGTCAATTACCTATAACATACTGTACAGAGATATTTATTTTTTTCCATTTCGCCCAGCCCTGCTGTACAGGACACTAGATCTCCAGATATGTGAAAGATGATATTATGAATTCTAGTGCAGATCTCTGACTACACATTTACAAAGGGTTACTCTCCATACATAATGCACATGCAGTCCATGTATCACCGCAGGGCCCCTGGATATACCACACATGTATCCACCTAGGAGCTCTGACCTTGTGTGACCGTAATACCTGCAGGTTTGAGATATCTCCAGTAAGCCACTCACCTGTTGACTTCACAGCTTATTCAGTTTTGTATTTTACAGAGCGCTTATTGTGAATAATCTCTGCTCGGGTATCAGTGCCAACGTCGGCAAAGCAAAAACCTTCACATATGTTAATGTGTAATTACAGAGTTTCTAATTCAGATACAAAGGGCACGTGCAAAAGCTGTCCCATAATGCTGACACTGTAATAAGTGTTCGGAAAAAGAGCTGATATATAGCCATTGTGCTGTTAATTGTCTTTCAATATGCTCTATGGCTTTAAAAAAGTTCATTACTGCTTTTGCAGCATAAAATAAGAGGTCATTCTCTGTTACAATATACATGCAAAATGTAAAAGGACTATCATTGGGTTTTGGTTGCCTGGAAAATAAAGCAATTTGCGCTTGTCAACTCTTAAAAAACTTGACTGGCATCTCTGAACAAAATAAAAGATTGAGCTCATAACCATTTCATTTTGATTGCGGGTAACAAGGTAGCCCATCGAGTAGAGCCCCATGTAATTGTTCTTCTCGCAGTGGTTGGGTTTGAATGCAACCCGCGGCACTTTTCATCACCTCTCTCTCTTTATCTTCACCTTTTCTACCGAATAAAGCCAAAAAATAAAGTTATTTTTTTATTTTTTTATTGTGAAGTCCCCATCAGTTGACTAAATGCACTTTCTAAAGGATACAAGAAATATGTGTTAAATCTCTATTCTTCATTGTGTGACTGTAACCCTACATGACATACTGCTAGTTACTTATTCAATCATTTAGGGATGAAAGATGATTCCATATTTTTCTTGATTTGACTAAAACACTATCTAAATACATGTACATTTGAAAGAAATAGGTGTTTAAGTACACTCTTCTTAAAACAGGTGCCAAGGAGGCAGTAGAGTAAAGAAAAAAAAGTACATTCCAGCAAGCTGCTGGACTTGTAAAAGGTAGAATAAAGATGACAAATCAATAATAATGCAATCATCTCAGCAGTATACTCCAAGCATATTCCCTTTTATTCAATTTGTGGCATAAAAAAGAAAGAAAAATTGGACTTGGGTTGCTTTGTGTGCCTGTATGGCTTTTATACAGTGAAGAAGACAACGAGGCAGCCAAAACCCCATAATCAGCGTTTCTTAACAAGTGAAGTGACTTTAAGAGCAAGAAAGAAGCTGGAGTGTCCTCTTTGGGAAACAGCCAATATGGTTTGGTTCTTACATCGAAGCTGCAGGACAGAAGTGAGGATCAGCAGAGGAGAGTCATTCAAACTAAAGAGAGATTTCAAAGTTCATTTTTTTAACTCCCGTGTTGTGGGTTAGAGGGTCTTCATAACATGAATACGGCTTGATTTCCAAATGTATTTCCCATTATATCAGACAATTTCATCTTCTCACATCATTTAGATTATCATTATATATATCCTTTATTTAACCAGGTAAAAGACTCATTGAGATTAAAATCTCTTTTCCAAGAGTGACCTGGCCAAGAAGGGCAGCATTTACAAAGTTACAACAGATAAAACACAGACATGACAGGCAGACAAATACAGCTGTAAAACACAAATAAAATGGCACAATAGCCAGTCAATATGCGAAGTAAAACAAACTATTAAAAATCATTCAAAACTGGCAAAATTTAAAACGATTTTAGGATATACGAGCACTCACATCAACCAATGGTGTCGTGTTCTCTGTCCTTTAAGATGGACCTGAATTCCCCCATAGTGATTAAATCCTCATTAATATTCAATTTTCCAAGCTTATGACCATAATGCAAATTTCCACCCTGCTAAACACACCTGTGATTCCTGGCTGATCAGCTTCCCAGACCACTCACAGGGGAGAATCCATCCCAGGAATCACACACACGCTTACACACCAACTTAGGCAATTCAACACCATCAACATTATCCAGAACACCAGATGCACCACTCAACAATAATTACTCCCACTTGGTGTTGCTTTTCTACAGCCCAACACTTAACCTTGAGCGTCATCTGATCAATAGCTTGTTTTATTGTTCCCAACCCATTGTTTCAACATACAATTCATAGACAAACACGACCTAGAACCCTGAAGCAGGCCATGCAATGTCTGATAACTGCCCATCTGGAAGAAGAGGGCAGTGTAACAGAATAGTAGCAGGATAGTTCCCACTAAAGCCAGTCATTAGAAGGCTGAATTAGTGGTGAAGCCTAATGGAGCTGCACAGGCTGAAGGTAGAGCTTTAGAAATGGCTATCTGCCACAGCTAACTGCTGGTTTCATCAACTTTAGCTGATTTTAATGCCATTTTGGTTTAACATCAAGGTTATTTCGCTGCATATTTAAATGAGACAAAAAGTATTAAAACAGGAGTTGCAGCAAGTTGCCATGGCGTCCAGCAATTTGATGCTGATATTACAGAAAACGAGTGGTGGAATAGTGGTTGTTGGTCTTAATAAGGTGGAACCTGCGTGCACTCTCAGCTGCTGCTCTGCCTAAACCCCAGCGGCTATTACGGCTGTACCAGATGCTATAATCATGGCTGGGTCTGGGCACAGTGGCTAGTGTTCAATTATCAATTTATCCATGGCTGAAACACTTTTATCCTGATGGCTGCTGTGGAGAGGCTGACTGGATGAGAGGTCACCCGGTTCTACATAGTGTTGAAAGAAAAGCTGTGTTTTTGATTGTATTGTCAAAAAAAGTAAACCAATTAACAAAAAAGTGCAAACTTGTAGGTTCAGCAGTCATTGTAAATAGGCTTTAAGTTAATTATAAATACATTTATTGATGTTCACTGTTTCCCGACATTAAAGTATAATGTATTGTTTTACAGGATAACATTGAGTCTGTACGGAAGAAGATTAGGTCCACGTGTAAAACAAAATGGAGAATTTTATTTTAGTTTGGAGAATAAAGTCAAGATCAAAATTCTGTGAGAGAAAAAGTTTTATTATTTTCACATGTGGCCCTAATCCTCGCTTCAGTAGCTGTGATAAATCCTTTGTGCCTTTTTTTTTTTTTTTTAGAGAACAGGGGATAGGAAGAAAATAGGGATAATTGGACTCACGGAAAGCTGTGTAGAACTCGTGCAGGCTGAGGTGTCCGTCGTTGTTGTAGTCGTCGTAACGCAGAAGGTCCTGCATGGTGCACTCAAGCAGGCTGTCCTCCAGGTGCTCCTTCATGGAGATCTAACACACAAAAACACATGGAGAGTTATATTTTAAACGTGAGATGAAAAGAAACGGCAGAAAGACTTGTGGGAAAGCCACATGATAATAGGCTACTATCACACACAGCTATACATTTCTCATACCTTATCAAACCTTTACTTATCGTTTCTCCCATGGGTTCATTATTTTTATTCTACGCTTTCATTCTAATCTACTGGGAGATAGGACCACATTATGCACATTACCTGTGAATGTAAATCTAACATATTTAAAAGGGGGGATACCACAGACATTTAACAATTCAATATACTTCTATTAGGTTAGCTGGGCTTTTTTTTTAATGAATATGAACATCTGCACTCACACCTGGAGTTCGGAAGAAAAATTATACATTGCATTTAAATTCCAGCCCCCGCTGACTTATTACAAATGAAACAAGAGAAGTAAGTATGAAGACAAACCAAGGCTGACTGGTCAAATCTGGATTGGACTGTTTCAGTGATTTTGAGTTTGGGGAATTACAATTTTGGTGACTGAAGCAGCACTTGATGCTTCATTCAAGTGCTACTTCATTTCAGTCAAGTTATGCTTCTGATGCTTCTGATGTGTTTGTATATGTTCTAAGTAATCACAAAGAACTCAGAAATAAATATATGACTATATGAATAACTAGTATTATGAGTTTGCAAATCAATCACGTGTAATGAATCATAACGAACAGGTACAGTAGCAACAGAAACAATTGGAGGACTTGGAACAGGTTTCACAATCAACAGATGGATAAAACTACATTTGCATGCATTCTGTCTTTACCGTACGAGTTTCTGTTGAGTTATTATCTAAATGGAAGTTTTGCTGCTATATTCAGCACAGCCTCCTATTGAAAGCTTTTAAATGTTGCTGTTCCAAGTGCTACAAGAAGTGGCAATTTGGCTTTCCAGCAGAAGCAATAGTGATTTCAAATGAGTTGCCTGCCTGAATACATTTAGCATTATAAGTAGTGCTCAGAGTGAATATTGTATTCCACCCACAATTAGAATTAGATTTCAATCAGACAGAAAATGCCTCATGAACATAATCACCAGAAAAACTGAAAGTGACTCACTCTGAGTGTGATTTATTTTTGTGAAAATGGAATGGCTAAAATATATAATTAGTCTTGTAAGTGCTGTTTCTGATTGTTTTCCATTTTAGGAAAATCTCCACTCTTACTGTTCATGCTTGTGCACACTGCACCTGACTTAATTTGCAGATGTTCCCCTGGGAAGAAGCACCACTCACTCCTCTGTTGTTTGTCATTTACGAGCCCTCTCTTCCATTTTAGCGTTGTGCCTTCCTCAAGGGAACCATCTTTGAATAGGTAGTGTTAAGCAGTTTTAGGGAGATGAACAGAAGGCTGAGCTTCTGCTCAATAACTCTAGCAGCAGTAAATTGTGTTAATGCTGCTGCTTTTGTAAAAAGGAATAGCTTTAACTAATAAAAGTGAAAAATGCTGAAAGCAGGTCCATCTTTGTCAAGTTAAAGTCCTTATGTATAAACAAGACACAATGTACTATCATTTCTTCTAAGCCCCCATAACTTTTTACATAAAATTTAATTTAGCTGATGTTTTTTTCATCTAACGCTACTTACAATGGATGCATTCAACCATGAAGACAAACCCAAAATAGCAAGAATCCTGCAAGTACATTAGCTTTCGATAAGCTAAACCTTTGTAAGTGCTACATTCAAAAATGAAAATTATATTTTTTGCAACCAAACGTGGGTTTTTAGTCGAGGAAAATATGTGTAGACCTTCTGCAGTCCTGATATCAATGGGGAGCTCGTTCTACCATTTAAGAGCCAGAATAGCAAACAGGCAATTTTTAGGGGTACCTGGGTCCCACTTTAGATGAAAGTAGGAAGAGCCTTATCGATTCATTTTTGTGGTTTCAAAGCTGAAAATTACTGTTTCATAGTCAAAAGGGTCCTGGCTACACTTAAAAATAAACAGTTAATGAATAAACAGTATACAGTAAACTCTACTAGCTAAACCTCTCACTTTTCAATCACATTTAATCTGCTTTTAGAAACCCCAAATACTACTTCTTAAACATCAAAATATGGTTAAAGCTGGGTGGAGCAATGGAGGAAAAATGTGTACGATGACGATGTCAAATACAAAACTAACAGCCACAGCCTCCCTATTAACCAACAATAAGGCACTTTTCATTGTATATATTAATATTCTTTAATTAGGATGTTTTAAGGGAAGTCATTCTAACAAGACTATAACTACGTAGTGTAAGTTCAATGTTTAATTCTCTCTGCAATGATTTCAAAGCCTAAAAATACAGCCTCTGAGCTTACATATTTCCTCCAATTGATTTTGTATGGCGCTGCACATGTGACATGGCAGATTAAGGGATGCGACAAACTGTTTATATCCTTGATGCCTTCAGCAGACTGCAGCCATGTGTTCCCTGACACAAACTGATCTGTCCTTAGGCATTGAAGTAAAAACATTTCCAAACCAAAGTACAGAACTTTACTCTCCAAGACTCTATTGATAAAAGATGGATGTGAACATGGAGACAGTTTGGATGGATGACTGGAATTCATCTTTGAATTGCTTTGGTCTTTAAAAGCATTATCTCTGTGAAAACGCATTTATGAATTCCTGCAGGATAAGAATGTCTTATCTAAAGACTTCCTGGCCACATCTCAGCATTAGTAATTGCCAGCTGTGATTGATCAAAATCATTTGATGGATCTTTTAGTGCAGCTCTGTCAAAGAGAGATTTTATTATTTATATATGCCGCTGGAACTAGGCCAAAGAAGTTACATAATCTTTTTAATCTACATGCGGACAAAGTGTGTTGTCATTCACATCTGCAGAGAGATGACAAAATTTGAAACATTGTGGCATTTATGAGACTACATTTAGTGGCGCTTATTAATCTTGAGCTGCCTGTTTTTTCTTTTGTATCATATAGCCACTGCTTTAAATGCTCACATAAGTAGAAAGAGCTTTTGAAACACTTGTAATGTTTTTAGATTGTAAAGCCTTTGAAAATTCACTCATACAACTGCATTCAGAAGTGACTCTACAATGGTTGACTGCATTCTGGCAGAAGTTACTGAGATCACAACATTGGTTCAAAGAAGTCTAATTAACATCTATCTCTGATGCCCATTTCCTGATACCAGATGATGCCCACAATAATTTAATTTCCTCACTCGGCAAGTGTGAATGCCAATCCATTTTACAGTTCCACCCTCAGATCCTGGTGGTGAGATAACCTCAATTAAAGAGGATTCAATGGAATCTAAAAGGAAACTTTAAACTGTTAACGTTAGCTGCTAGCTTTGTTATTTAGCCAATCAAGAGAGTTCTGCCCGCCAGCTGTTAACAGCTGACATAAAATAGTTTTTGTCCTGCCAATTTCAACACAGATTTGAGATTCAAAATGTAGCATTATCAGGATTATCAATAGTGACTTTACTGCATCTTATCAGATTTTAACGCGTCTCTGGGTACCATAGTTTAGCTAATAGTAATAATTCTGGTAGGGAGACACACACATGAGAAAATATCTGATCAACTGTTTTTTTAATGTGTTCAGATATAGGTTAACATTTCAATGTAGAGAACTTAATTCAAATAATAACCAATTCTTAAAAAATGATGGTGATCCCTAAACCGCAAATGTCTTTAATCTGTTGTTTGCTGTCAACACAAGGTCTCTTAGAGAACAAACTAAGGTTCAGAAAAAAATAAATGTACAAAATAATATCTTAAACATTCATTTGTCAATCCATACAGCTATCCTTTTAATATTGGATCAACTAATCATTCAGCTTGATACCAACCTTTTCCAGCTCCCCACTGACCAGCCGGCCGTCCTGGTCCACATCCAGGTATTTGAACATGGTGTCCACCCGTGCTCTCTTCTCTTCCATGTCTCTCTGCTGGCTCTTCCCTCCATTTTTCAGCCCTTTTGGTTGCATATCCAGCAGCATGCTTTTCAGCCTGTTGTACTCCGACATGGTGCATGCGTTGCCTGCAAGAGGAAACACACAGATATGGAAGAAAACACATTTGATTAACCTCAATTATACAAGCCAAAGCCTTTTTATCGTAGCTGTAAATTGGATTTAATGTGTTTGTGTGTTTTATAGAGGGAGGAGAGGAAAAGAGGGATACATAATTTGTATACGCATGTGCGAGTGTGTCTTTCCTTAAGTGTTTACTCATCCAATTAATTACAAGTAATCCTAGAATCCACAACAAACAAAAGGTAAACACCCTCATTTAGACCCTTTCAAGCTTCTTGTTCCCCTTTGCTATGGGATTAAAGCTCATGTTTCAAACCAAACTGGGCGTCTCGCTCCTGATTTGCTGCAAGGCTTTGCCTGATGATGCACTCAGCATTTTTTCATCACACTGTAATAAATAATTATGCGAAACACGTCTGTGCCATGCTGTGAGGGACTTGATCATGATGGAGAGCAGGGAAGCCGGTTTTCCTTTTCTTTTGTATCACGTCGCTCATTCAATTTATTATCGACTGAACCTGATGACAGCATCAGAGGCGTTTGCGGGAGGGTGGGAGGGAGCAAGACCTACGTGCAAGTCTGAAGCGTGGTGTTGAGAGAACAAAATGTGAAAATAACTCTCTCGTATGAATAAATCATTAAGTGATGTCCCTGCCCGATCACGGCAGAGTAGGAGACCACCCTCTGAGAGTACACAGGAAGGGAGCTCATTGCCTAATCTCCTCCGACAACGCAGCAACTATCAAAGCTAACAAATGCAGAATGGGGGAACAAGATAGACCTAAAATAAAGACTCTTAAAGTTTAGTCGCAGCATCTCCTTTTTGTTCCAAATCCATAGCCATGGGGAGTGCTGCCAAAGCACTTCTACGTTTGTTAGCACAACTGTCACTGTGGGGAAGTCAACACGGGTTCAACAAGGCTACAGCAGAAAGGCAATATCTCCCGCTGTGATACTTTATGTTAAAGTGCTGTGCATATTAAAAATACACATATGTTCATGCTTATGCATAAGAACAAGCATACACACACACACACACACACACACACACACACACACACACACACACACACACACACACACACACACACACACACACACACACACACACACACACACACACACACACACACACACACACACACACACGCACACACGCACGCACGCACGCACACGCACACACGCACGCACGCACGCACGCACACACACACACACACACACACACACACACACACACACACACACACACACACACACACACACACACACACACACACACACACACACACACACACACACACACACATGTGTGTGACTTGGCTTTATTACACTTACATTTATGAACTGACTAAAGCCTAAAGTGAAAATAATAAAACCTAAGACAGAGAAAGAAAGTGGTGTGTCTGAACAGCTTGAGATGTTAAGATAGGTCCCACATTAAAGACAAACTCAACTTAAAGCAACATAAAGCTTTAATGAACCTTAACATGAGTGTGATTATTCCCTTACATTGACTAAGTGGTAGTTATTCTCTTATTTTCTTGCTTCATAAAGATATGTAAAGCAATTTTTAGGTTGTTCGAAAAACAACCTTTGGGCCTTCCCTCCTTTGGTGAATTACTAGGAGCGAGCGACAGCATTTATGAAAAAAAGCGTGTGGGGTGTTGTTCTTGGTGGTGGAGATCAACACAGAAAAACAGCATCTAATGTAAAGGGAGTCATCAATCCAATAAATCTCAGTTTTCTGTTCTTTATTTCAGGGAGGATTGCAGGATGTTCAACCTTAATTCACACAAAAACACTATTTAAAAAAAAACAAAGAAACCAAAGCACAATGAACCACACATAGGTCTCAACACTGGCTATTGTTCTAATTACTACAACACAAAGACACATCCCCACAGCAAAGCCAATGCGCACTCCTCTCTACAGGCTGGCAGTCAAGTCAAGGTCTTGGCTAAATCCTTGTTCAATGTTATTTCTGCGGGGGAAATGAGGCGTGAGGTGGATCAGACATGAGGGATCATCACCTAACTGTCATCCCTGTCCCTGCTCTAGGAGGATAGAAACAAATTAACACCCACACACTGATTAACATCATGAGGAGAAAACTCTCCGCTCTGTGTTCAGACATACAGTACTTTGAATAGATGTCATGATTTTTTTTTTAAATAGGCAATTTTTATTTAAAATAAAGGAAATTATGAAGGCCCCATAAAGACTGCAAGAGGACTCGTGTTGCTGCACTGACAGCCAAAACTATTTAAATAAAATGTATATTATTGTATAATTTGGTGTGATGAAAGACTAGATATTGTCTAATATTTCAGATATTGTAAGTGTTTTTCCTGCTTTTCAAGATAAAGTGACATCATTTTGAAGTTAATACAGTATGTCCACATTATATGACATGGAAAACCGCCTCATCCAAAAATACTTTTCTCAATACCGCCCAGCCATAGATTAAAGGTGGGGTAGGTAAATTTGAGAAACCGGCTCGAGATACACTTTTTGTTATATTCCATGGAATGCTCTTAACATCCCGATAGCAATGAATATCTTAAGTGCTTTGACAAAAAATCCATTAAAAAAATTGTCATCTTTGGAAGCTGTAGTACTGTAAAAAGCACGACCAATCATTTTAGCCGGCCGGCTGAAATAACTAGATGGCCTACCTGCCTGTCAGCCTTCCATCTGTGCACAAACTTATCTCGTGCCCTCATTGGTCATGTGCGCGTTCGTGTGTGTTGGAGGAGGGGCTCTGTAAGGAAGTGGCAGATTTGTTCCGGCTGTGTATTTTCAAATTCTAGCGCACTCGAGCAGATTTCTCCAAAATTACATACCCCACCTTTAACGTAATCATTACTTTAATAACCTCCTTATTCCTGCGGTTACACCTGCTATCCTCTGGTCATGGTTAGAAGGTGAATGTTACACCTGGATGTTACATTGAATCACGCTCACCGCTGCTGTGAACATCCTTTGATTCAGTCTATCTCATAGTGCTGAGCGCAGCAGCTGCAGCAGTGGCAGAGAAATATATGTCTGTATTACAGTGCATCCACCCCTGACTCTAACACTGTTTTATTGTTCTAAAGGGACCAGAACTCTCTTTATTGCCCGTTTGAAATGTTAGCTGTTTAAGTGAGTGATCCGAAGCTGCTCGCACCATGGACACCCAATGTCCCGGAGACAGAGCTCCTCACCGCTGCTCAGAGCCTCCTCCAAGCTCACACTTTATAAATGTCAGGCGGGGGGGAAACAAACAGAGGGAGGAAGAACCGGAGAAGAAAGTCCCTGATATGCTGAGGGGAGGGAGTGTAAGAGAGGACAGAAAGTAATGGACATTTAAAGGGCTAAAATCTCTCCAATTTAAAACACATGACATAACAAATCGTGGGGGATGTGTGTGTCCTGTTAGCTGGACTTTTCTATATGAAATATACCAACACTTAAATCAGTAGCTTTTCAAATAGTGTAAGGATTAATTCCTCCATATTTTCCTGCATGTTCATAGAGGTCGATTTTAATGCAAGATCTTGTTCACTCTACAATATAAGCAGGAAATACAACAAAACATGTTTTATTTTATTTTTGAGTAAATCTAAAAAAAATTGATTGTGAGTTTTCAAATGCATGTAAGGGTCAGAATATTTTATGTTTTCAAACCAATGCATAGGCTTCTAAACATGGTGTGAAACATTTTCCTAACTGGCAATCATCCTGGTCTGATTGGAAAAAGGCATTTCCTAATAGCAGAGCACGACCTGTTGTCAGAAAGGCTCAGAAACTGATTTGATGTTGGTCTGCGGTAAATTGTTGCTCCAGAACAGCTTCTTCAGAATTCCATTGGATCCACTTCGATTCAGATGTGTATGAATCAAAAACGCTGTACTTATTGGATGAGATCTTGGCTCTGGCTAAAAGATGGAGGGATGGAAAAGGGAATCTAAGGCATCAATCCTTCAGATGATGAAACCTCTCTGCCCTACAGGATGTTAAAGTGCTCAGTGTTACATTTATGTCTGCCTGACCTCCTCTGGCTGAAATGAAGGGATTATTTACTGCCATGCCGTGTGTGTGCTGCTAATATGTGATGGTGATGGACCTCCCTTCCAGATAATTATGAATATGATGGACACTCTTTGCTCCTGAGTGCGGCAAGGTCTAAGAGAGTTAGCCAATCTCTGTAGGGTGACACAAGTCACAGGAGAGCCTCGTATTGTATAATAACTGTTGGCAGCTGTTGAAATCGGCTTACTAGCTTCATAGTCTATCCAGACTTTCCTCTGAGACAAGACACTACAACCTTTAACTTGTTTCTATTTCAATATCCTTCAAACTGTATATATTAGAATGTTTAAGTGGTAAGGAACTGTACTTATTTCGAAAGTCTCTTGTATGAGAAAAGACAGCTTGTTGGCAGTAGGTTAAAGGTTAATGAAATCACATCACCCTTCAATATTAACAGGGAATGGGTGACATTTCAATTAATGCTGAAACAATTAGTCTATTGAGAGAAAATTGGCAACAACTTTGACGATTGATTAACTGCTTAAGTGATTTATAAAGCAGAAATTCACCTACATTCCACACACATTTACCACTTGAAGCTGCACAAGGGTGACACATGTCATGCTTTACAAAAAGTTGAAGTAGTAAAATTGTTTTTGCCTTGTTTTGAAGGTGAATTGTTATAGAACTTAGCACGGTGATACATAGCACTTATTGCTATTGATCACTTAATGACTGCATATCCTGTTGCAGTTTCACTATAACTTTTCTGATGTGAATAAGCAGCAGTAGTAACTTAACAGAGTTTTGATAGGATTGCAATACTCTTTCAAGGAAATGGGAGGCTTCTACCAGTAATATAATAATAAACAGTAACCCAAGCATGGTGGCTGCGCAGGAAATACATACTCTACCAACAATTAGAGACACTTAAAGGTGGGGTATGTAATTTATTTCAGAAACTCTTTTTGTTATATTCCATGGAATGCTCTTAACATCCCGATAGCAATGAATATATTAAATGCTTTGACAAAAAATACATAAACAAATTCATCTGTGGAAGCCGTAGTACTGTAAAAAGCACGACCAATCATTTTAGCCGGCCCATAAAAATAATCTGTGCACAAACTTATCTGGTGCCCTCATTGGTCATGTGCGCGTTCGTGTGTGTTGGAGGAGGGGCTCTGTAAGAAAAAATCTGCCACTTCCTTACAGAGCCCCTCCTCCAACACACGAACTTGCAAATGACCAATCAGGGCACAAAATAAGTTTGTGCACAGATGGAAAGCTGACAGGCAGGATTTTTTGTCAAAGCACTTAAGATATCCATTGCTATCGGGATGTTAAGAGCATTCCGTGGAATATAACAAAAAGTGTATCTCGAGCCGGTTTCTCAAACTTAACTACCCCACCTTTAATAAAGAGCTAAATTGAGATATATCTGCCAAAGAACGTAGGAGCATGTATTACAGCAAATATGGAATTATAATACAGAAAATAATCTGAGGACGCCCACCACCGTAACCCAAGCAGCATGAGAGATACTGAATTCTGCAAGAAGTGCAATACAACAAAAATCATAGATATATATTTCCATAAATATGAAACCATGGCATAACACCATTATTAAGAAACAGCTTACACAGCATCCAACTACAAAGAAGAGCGGGAGGATGCTTGGGAGGGGTGAGGGTGTGTGTGTGTGGGGGGTAGAGTATGAGCTGTCAACTTATTAAGACCTCAAGTGCAGTTTGAATGTGTTTTGGGATTGGAAGAATCAGCTTTGAGATGATTTATTATAAAAAGAACAATGTCTATTTTAAATGATTATCCCATTTCAGAATCAGACACAGGTTTATTGCAAATAGGTTCATACATACGAGATATTTCCCTTGGTCTATATGGTGCATACATTCACACAGTCAAAGAAGACACATTGGAGCAAAGGGACCTAAAAATAGAGCAATTAAAAATAACTATTTTAAAGTACTTTATAACATTAAAATATAGAGAAAAATTTACATGAAAGATACCAAAAATCTACGTACAGTATAATATGACAAAATACTGAATTGAATTGAATACAAATTAAGTATATGCAGTATTGTTATGAAAAGTGGAAAGATGTGAAGATATAACAAGAGGCAGCTTTGTATACAAATGTGCAACATTCGGAGGATTAACAGACAGTATGGAAATTAACATGATATTTGTTTGTATAGTCTGCAATGTATGCATAGAGTCTATGATGTAGCTGAGGGTAAGTGTCAGTTAAAAAGGCCTTGTTAATGAGGCCGGTTGCAGACGGGAAGAAAGTAATATAAGGACTGTTCTTGGGAACTTGTTATTGATAGTGTGAACAAGAATCCAAAGTCAAAAGCAGTAAAATGTGATGATTCACATTAAAGTGACTAACACATTTCTCAGCTAATACATAACTCCTACTGATTCAAAACAACGTCTCAAGACTTCCTGAGCACAGGCAAAGCTGACGGCTGCCAGTTTGCCCAGCCATACATTGAACAGAGTGGATCAGCGTGTGCTCGGGAAGCCTTATCAGAGTCTGTGCAGCTTGGCACTGACTAAATGAGAAACCCATTGCAACACCGAAGCTATTGGCAGAACAGTGAAGGAGAAATAGTACAGTAACATCCACTCCCCGCCTGCCTGTCTGTCTGCAAGCCTATCGTCTCAAACTGCACATCAGCACTCTACACATCAGCCCTTTGCCTCTCTCTATCTCTCTCTCTCTCTCTGGATCCTACTCTCTTTCCCTCTCACAGAGAATCCCGTCAGTCTGAGGAGGAATATAACTTACAGGGACATGTAGAGTTGTGTAGCTATACCAGCTATAGTGATTGCCCTCGTTTCAAAAAGTTCTCATCTTAACCAAATAGTTGCTGGTTTTAAAAAATTGACTTTATTATTGTTGATAATGCTGCTGCTATTCTTTAAATAATCAGTGTTGTTAAAAAGCCATCTGAGCCCCCAATTTATATATAGTGTCAAAGCACCTTTCTCTCCTATGAGTGTTAATGATCACTGGTAAGTGGTTTTTAATCATACCCGGCTGATTTACTTAGGTATGCTGTTTGTTAAAAGGTTGCCTGAAAATATCGTTGCAAGACTCCTTTTTTGTTCCTCATTAGTTATAATTAAGCACTTTATTAGCATAAAGTGCACTGCATGGAAGCTGTAATGGGTTTACGCTATATTGAGTTTTTTATTTTATTTTGAAAGAGGAATGCATGCCAAAAATCTGAGTTCTTCATTACTGTTTTCAACTCATGGTATAGGATATCCTAACGCTCATAAATAAGGCTTCGTATTGGATGTTGGATATTGTTCACATATCACAGTGGCCTAAAGAGAGGCTGGCAAGAAAAAGCTGAGAGAGCTGTTTTCAAAGCAGCAAGCATCTAAAAAGTGAACCATTAGGACTAAAACATCAGCATCAACATTTATCTTTCTTAACAAACAATTATATTCTCTAAGCATTTATTTGCCTCTATCACGATTTGGTTAGACGCAACTTGATGTATGTGTTGACTGGCCCTCACATTAAATACATGGGTGAGGAAAAGTGTATGCCAATAATATAACTTGCTCTTTTTCAAAAGCGGAAAATGTTTTATATTCATTTCATATTTAAAAAAGAATAAGGTTACATTAATTCACTGGAGTCTGTGTTAACTGTTCTAATACTAAATCATACAAATATATTTTTCGGTCAGGGACATGGCTAAAAAGTCAGATTGGAAATGAACTGACATACTTTCCTTACAGTTGTATGCACAGTCCTGAGTATGCCCAACATTCTCAAATCAAATAGTAACAGAACTGGAGACTGAAAAACATTCAGTCCCATCCACAGCATCCATTAACTTCATCCTCCCCGTACATTTTGAAAGCTTTTTCCTGCAGAAATGTACATAACCGCAGTCAATGCAATTTATAATTATTTTGTGCTCTAGATTTTTCCGGCTCAATAACAATATGTGGTTTCGCAATTGCAGTCGAGTCAACAGCAAATAACCTCCTACCTGCATTGGTTTGGGCAGTAATAGAAACAGAAGACTGGCTAATGGAGACTCAAGCGGCCTTCAGAGTAATAAACTACATGATTACCTGTAGGACCCATAAAGCACATAATAACAGAGTTTGTTCAGTGCACTAGGGTCAATAATATCACAAAGAATAATCAGACCCAGTATATAAATACATTTGTTCTTGTACACTCAGCCCTGGTGAGGCGGAGTTTGCGAAGGAAAATAATTATTAAGCCTGCACTCCCACTAATAGATTGAGACCGGGAACATGTTCGAGCGTTGATTACACTTTTAGCATCCATCTTCCTCCCTCCCCTACACCTGCAGTGTGAGTTACTGTAATCTCAAGGCCTTTCACTGCCCTGCAAGCTGCTGCCCGATGATCCCAAGAGTATACAGCTTTTAAATTGCCTGGGTGTGGGGACTGGAGGAGACAGCCGCCCCGGGCTATATGTGGCCTAACTGAGCCCAGTGATGACAGAGAAACCTGGACTAACATCCAACATCGCTCTGCCCAAACACACAGTGACCTTGTGGGGAAAGTTTCAGATTCACAGAACAAATGCCCACAGAGAACCCCTCTGTGTGTTTTCAGTTCATTCAAGAACTGTGGCGGAGATACCTACTGTGGCGGAGATACCTACTGTGGCGGGCCAGTTATTAATACTTTAACGACGCAAATTCCCTGACAAATTTGCCACTTATTAAATGACTAAAACCAATGACTTGCTAGGAACTTTCACAGGAACCTGGGGTAGTCGCCTTATCCCCAGTTGATAATCCAGCCTCAGATACATACATATACATGAATGGTATGCTAATCAACAAGGATTGAGGATCAGGATTCTGGGGGAGAGTCTGTTCTTAGTCAGCTTCAATATTTATATCTTCCCTATTACCCCATCCTCAAGTACTTGCAAATGAGACCAATTTAACACAAGTCAGGACTCTGCCATCAGCAGATGACACAGCTAAAAAGTCACATTTTCAAAGCTACAAACCATGATTTCGACATTAATATTTGCTTGAGATATAACAGAATGTAGTCATCAACATCAAGAATCTCAAAACATTTGCTAGACAATTAATTGTTGTCTTATGTTGTGATGTTTTGTTGTTTTGATGGCACCCTTGAAAGGGAGAAGCATTTATTTATCTCATTGTACATGTATAATGACATTAAACAATTGTATTCTATTCTTATGGATTGGGATGGGTTAAGATACAACTATGCATCCAAGAGGCCAGGTAATGCTCATTTTCAGGTTCATATTTATATTTTCTGCTGCCACTGTGACATGTTTGGATGCTTTAATGTTCAAAATGGGCTTTACATTTCTCATACTGCCTGTGCTGCCAGTCTGCTCTGATTGGTAAGCTGGCGTGCTCTGCTGTGATTGGTCAACCGCTTAGAGATGTGTCGGAAATGTCATGCCCCTTAGCCTATTACAATAAATGTGTTTAAGCGCTATAGCCAATAGACGAAAGAGTGTTACATTTCACTATCTTACTGAAGAAAGCAAAGCAGTCCAATCAAGGCGATTCAGGCAGGTTGAACTTTGGGATGTTAGCCTTTGCAGACCATTAACATGCACAACAACCTCTTTAACACACTACAGGAAAGGGAAAACCCTAAAAAGTGTAATAGGGCATCTTTAAGTACAGGAAACGGTTCCATAGAAGTCTAAAGGCCCAGACACACCAATCTGACAACAAAGAACTGACACAGACGGACCCCGACTGTTGCCTCGCGTCTCTGCGTTTTGGCCATGTGTCACACTGGAACACACCGCAAAGACTTCAGCCAACGGCCAAGAAGCACGTACGAACTGCGCATGCGTGAGTGTCAATAACTCTCCTTACCAGCAGGCGGCGGTAGTGTGCCTTCTTCCTTCAAAAGAGGCAACAACCGGAAGACAGACTTGCTGATAACCGAGAGAAGAAGAACAGAGTCCGCGGAGGACCCAGTTTGGGTCCTCCATGGACTGCGAAATGAGACGGTCTACAGAGCATGTCCTTGTACGTCACCGGCAGTTACCCCTACATTTTGCCGCCCCCGTCACCTAGCAACCAGCTGCAGTCACAAGTGCCGGAAATAATTTCTGACACTAGGCAAAATATTTTCAAACTGTTTTCAAACTGTTTTCAAAACTGTTCAATATGGAGTCAGATCTAGCTGTACTTATTTTGGTGTTATATAATATGTTTAAATTATTTTCCCGAGGTCGCAACAGGCCCCCGTGAAGAGGGCTTCATTCTCCCCGCCGCGCGCCATCTGGATAAATTGCTCCAGTCTGCTCCTTGCTCCCTATCAAAACAAATTGTTGCAGTGAAGATTTGTATTAAACAAAAGGAAGTTAAATAAATAAATTAGCTTTATAATGAAGAATCCCAACAATATGAAAACCAAACAGGGTAGAAATATTTTCACTCATATTATTTTATGTAGTAAATATAAAGAGACATCTCCAATTGCCCGTATAATTTAAATACACAAATTAAATAGGTTACTTTTTCTTTCATGTCGTTTAACTATGGGGTGAGTACATTAAAAACGAATCCAGCTGAAACCGTTGTAAACAAGCCATAATCTTTTTTTTAAAAACTCATTCGTGGCACCTGCACCCGTTGCATCCTGGAATGGTACACCGCGGAGGTGTACATAGATGTATCCTCTAAATCTGGGGAAAGAGGGCTGCAATTTGCGGGCCCGCATTCGGAGGAGTCTTGTCTTTTTTTAAAATTGGGACAGCCCTCGTTTGGCGGTAAAGGAACGTATGCGGTCTCCGAATGCATCCTCAGGAGGATCGGCGTCTGAATTGGGACACCAGCCCTTGCGTGATTACCCGAGAGAAGAAAGAACAGACTGCGTGATATAAACAAACACAAATAGCGTGCGTTCCATTTCACTACAACGAGAAGCTCATTGGGGCTTTCCCGAACCTGTGTCGAGAGCTGAAGTTAAAGAAACTCAGATTTGCCTTCTTATAGTTTGTTTGGTCCGCTCACTTCCGTTTCGCTTCTCATGCACTGATTCGCTAGTTGAACAGCCAATCAGAGTGATTTAATTTTGCCGACTGCCTTTGGCTGACTGCCCACCGATTCAACATGTTGAATCGGCATGTTTTTCATCTAAAAGGCGTCGGCACGGCTGAAAGGACCCTAACGTTTCAGGACATCGTCGGCCCTNACTGAATCTGCAATAGGTAAGCAGCTTGGTGTGAAGAAGTCAACTGTGGGGAGGGAGATTATCAGTGGTCTTGTATGTCTTCCATTTTCTAATAATTGCTCCCACAGTTGACTTCTTCACACCAAGCTGCTTACCTATTGCAGATTCAGTCTTCCCAGCCTGGTGCAGGTCTACAATGTTGTTTCTGGTGTCCTTTGACAGCTCTTCGGTCTTGGCCATAGTGGAGTTTGGAGTGTGACTGTTTGAGGTTGTGGACAGGTGTCTTTTATACTGATAACGAGTTCAAACAGGTGCCATTAATACAGTTAACAAGTGGAGGACAGAGGAGGCTCTTAAAGAAGAAGTTACAGGTATGTGAAAGCCAGAAATCTTGTTTGTTTGTAGGTGACCAAATACTTATTTTACACAATAATTTGCAAATACATTCTTTAAAAATCAGACATGTGATTTTCTGGATTTTTTTCTTCTCATTTTGTCTCTCATAGTTGAGGTATACCTAGGATGAAAATTACAGGCCTCTCTCATCTTTTTAAGTGGGAGAACTTGCACAATTGGTGGCTGACTAAATACTTTTTTGCCCCACTGTAAGTCAGTTGTATAAAGTAAACTGCGTTCAATACAAAGTATTGTTGGTGTGCTGTTTTTGCCAAATTGTTTCTCTCTAGCAAAACTGAATTTAAAATGGTTTCAGTGTGGGCCAGCCTTAATGGCTACCAACCAATTGTCCTGACGTGAAAACACAGGAAAGGATGATGACAGGCAGCATGTGTCCCTGTAATTGGAAGTGTACTCTTTGCACCCTATGTTTAACCACAGCCTGACACACAGTAGTATTGTGCTGCACTGCCTGTTGTCTTGACTGTGTAGTCGTTGCATAGCAACAATAATAAAAATCCATTATTTTGCCTTTTAAAACGTGCCTTTAGTCGAGGGCTAACATGAGTGCAAGCCCAACTCCAGCTTCTCTGAAACGTACAAGTCTCCACTGCTAAGTGCTGGGGTTTGTCAGCTTTGCAGGAGCGTGTAGGAAATGTGAAGGCTTTACTGGAGCAGCAGCTTTTCACTCAGTGATGAGCTCAATGATTAATGCCTGAATCTTAATTTACCAAATGAGACTGGATGAGTATATTTTTTTCATGAGGGTCAAATATGAATAATCGAGTGTGCCGTGCATATATTTGCATACATGACACATGAAAGGAGGTTGTACTTGTCAAGTGAGTGACACACAACCCCCCTTTAAGCCTCATATTCACAGAGAGAGAGCTCTGTTTTTGTAATGTGGAGTGTACTGTATTTATGTGGATTTTTGTGAGTGTGTGTGTGTCTCTGCGTACATGTTTTAGCGTGTGTGTCCTCCCAGAGAGGCATCAGTTGTGTTTAAACACCCTTTTAGCACTCTGATGAATCTCCAGACTAATGCAGGCAAGAAGGATTAAGTAAACATGCAATCATTACCGCGGTGGCACCTCACTTGTAAAGCTGAACACATTTTGCTTTTTCACTGCTCTCACAATTTACAGCATGCCCAGGCATTCCTGTAGGACCTGTTGCACGTAACTCTTTCACTTTTAACACACAAATAGATATCTATACCTTTTTTTACCAAAATGATTGTGCTGATTTCAGCTTTTCCAGTTAAACCACGTTTCCACTAAGCTAACTAACATTTTTCAAGGAACTAAAAGGTTTCTTCAGCTAATACAAGTAGGCAAAATAAAACTCCTGATATATGAAAAAAGGAGGCTGTTTTACACGCCACCCTCCAGACTAAAATGTTCCAAGACTTTCGCACCTAAAAGATATTAAAACTTGTGGAAAGTATTGCCCCTATCCAGGGACTTTAACCCTTTGGAGTCCTGGGCTAATTTGGCCATTTTCGCATACTTTTGATTTGTCTTACTAAACCCCATTAAGAAATGTTTGGCATGTCAATGTTTGGTATCTTTTTTTTAAGGACAACCTCACCTATATAACCTGATAGTTATTTCTTTCATTTTGAGATACTATATGAACATTTTGGACCAANTTAAAGTTTAGTCTAGTGCAAGTAAATACCTGCAAAGGCCAGGTTTTAGCAGTTATGCGGTAGAGTTTTTCTTTCTGTTTAATTTGATAGTTCCCATTTATAGGGATCACTGGCGTCTACAGGATTTTGCGCTATGTGTTTTGTACTGTACGGTATTGGACTGTTTTACCCGCGCAAATCATTCTTGTTTAGTTTTCAATACGCTTTGCGCGGTTTAATCGGGTCGCTGAGGTTTCCTTTCAGGGACCTATCCCGTTTGAAAAGGTGTTCGTAGTATATGACTTGTAAATCCGGCGCGGCTTGTTAAGCCGCGTTTTAATACATCGCGAGACCTCTGTGGCACCGGGCATTTGTCGTGGTACATAGTGGTGTGTCTGTGAGGTGTATTCTTGGTGGGTATGTTCATAATCGGTTCTTTTGTGTAAAGAATCAGGATCGATTTGGTACAGATTCATGTTCGTATTAGCCTTTGCACTAACTGGACTTTCGCGGTTTGGTCGTGCTTAGTAACGCATTTTTTTCTTCCATATAGGTGTGTGAATAGATTGTTTTGGTTGGAAATGTGTTCCGCTTTCTCGAAAATGCTACGTTGTCCAGGATGTCTGTATCGGAAACTCTTGTACGGGAGCGTTTACCGGATCGTCTGGTCACTTTTTCGATTTTCCGAAAAGTCGGGAGGTTATGTTCTCTTTGTTGCACGTGGGCGTATGAGTTAGTTTATTTCTACGAATTACTTAAACGTACGATATATGAATTTAGGGGTGGGGGACGGTAGGGGGGGTTCGCTCAACATAGCCTCTTTAGTCAGGGGGTCACTGTATTTCCTTTCTCCTTCGAATTTGGTTTGGACTACGGAGAGACTTCGTCTCTGTCTGTGGGTGCATTTTTGTACGAATGCGTTTCTCTGTGTGTGTTTGTGAGTGTTTGGTGTATTTGTATGTACGGTCATGTGTTGGTGGTAATTGTGTTTTTCGTTCTCCGAGAAAGAGCATACGCACTTTCTATACTCCGTGGATGGTTTGTTCGGCGGCAGAGTGTAGTGTCTGTTCGTGTGTTTGGGGCGTAGTTACAGTGCGTACGTATTTATACGGTGCCGGATTTTCCATGAATGTGCTAGTCATACAGTACTTAAACATGGGGTACTTTTGTCGTTCCCGTGATATCGAAAGTTGGTCAGCAGTAACAACCGCGAGTTTTGCGTGATTGTCGGTTCAATGTAACTTCCGGAAGGGGGGGGTCTGGGGGGGTCCGAAAACCAGTCAGTATCTGGTGTGAGGGTTAGGGTTAGGGTAATGTTGTGAATCGAGTGGCCTGTGTTCGTCATCCATAACATACGCCTGCCCATACCATAACCCCACCACCACCATGGGCTAGGGCTGGGCGATATATCGAGTTTACACGATACATCGTGGATTGCACTACATGCGATGTCGTAAATTACCACATCGTGAACATCGAGTATTATGTTGTCAAATCAATTTCCCGCCGCGGCCAAAATGAGCTTTCCTTTCTCCCTCATAGACACAGTCACACACGCAGGCACACACGCAGGCCCCGTCTAACTTGCATACAAACATTACACACATGCACAGTGACAGAGAGCAGGGCTCGACATTATAAATGGCCCGCTGGCTTGGAAGCACTATTTAGACACCCCGGGCCAGCATAACGTACTTTCCACTTGCCCGCTCGGGCCACTAAAAATATTGCTTAAAAAAATAAAATGTCCTGTGGTATAGGTATTTTGACAAGCAATGTTGTTAAATTGTTTCGTTTATTAACGCTACAACATAGTGTTTCGTGAGGCGGTTGTCGTTGTTGGGTGAAAGGCAAACGGGAGCCAGCGCGAGCAGGCTCCCGTTTGCCCGTGAGCGCCGGGCAAAAAACTATCTTCAAATAAAAGAAAGTCACCGGACGAGTTAAAGGAGAGTGACAGGTAGCATGAGAAGAAGAGGGAGAGAAAGTTTCAGCCAGCTTGATCGATGGAGTTGTTTTCTAGTGGTGCAGTGACGTGTCCTAAAACCCTTTTATAATCTATCGATTAGATTTATGATTCGAAAATTATAAAAGTAGGGTAGACATGTGGATATTATCCGGCTGAACAAAACGTGCATTTATCAAACAGGTTTGTTTTCCACAGACCTTATTTCCAGCTATTTTCCAAAACCCTATGGAGAAATCCCATTGCTTTTTTGTCGAGGGAACCAGCAGCTTACTTCCTGGTTTTAGGACGCGTCACTCCACCTCTCAATATGATGCCAATATAAACAAGGTCTTCTGTCGGCTGTGTACATCAATGTCGACCTATGCTGACAAGTAAGTGAAGAGTAGAACATATAAAAGGTATTGGCTATAGGGAAATGTCCCAGCAGGTTGGGAGAATGAAGGTTCTAATCTAATCTAATACATAGCCATTACATGTCTAACTCCTGATAATGACAGGAAGACAGAAAGCGCATTATACTAATAATAATAATACTACTCATAATAATAGCAGACATTTTTTAACAATGACCACAATATCATCATTTTAATAAACCAAATATGAACAATTGAGGAAAATGAGGAAGAACTGATGATTCAAATGTTGTAGTACAAGTAGTAATGTAGTTAGTGCGTAAATTACTATTGCAACAAATGTGTTAACTTTCTTCATTATTAGTCGATTTTTTTTTTTAATGCAGACATATGTTGCAGGGACTACTAGAATCATCATACTGGCGTGACTGTAAACATCAAGGGGTTAAATAAAAAAAATGTATTTGTTTTAGAGGACATTTCAGAATATCGCGATATATATAGTATATCGCGATATAGTCAGTAAATATCGCGATATCATTTAGAGACCATATCGCCCAGCCCTACCATGGGCCACTCGATTCACAACATTACCCTAACCCTAACCCTCACACCAGATACTGACTGGTTTTCGGACCCCCCCAGACCCCCCCAATAAAGCAAAACTGCACGTTTCAGAGTGGCCTTTTATTGTGGCCAGCCTAAGGCACACCTGTGCAATAATCATGCTGTCTAATCAGCATCTTGATATGCCACACCTGTGAGGTGGGATGGATTATCTCGGCAAAGGAGAAGTGCTCACTATCACAGATTTTTTCAGATTTGTGAACAATATTTGAGAGAAATGGTTATTTTGTGTATGTAGAAAATGTTTTAGATCTTTGAGGTTATCTCATGAAAAATGGGAGCAAAAACAAAAGTGTTGCGTTTATTTATTTTTTCAGTGTATTATCACTAGTTCTGTATATTTGGTACAAGTTGTCAGTTTCTCTCAACCCTTCACTCTGACTTTTTCACTCGCCATTTCTGGAAATAACTAACACAAAAAAACAAACACAAAACTATGACAATGTATCATTTCCCTTTTGCAGAGAAAGACTGTTGAAAATGTTTTATATTGTGCTAATGTATCATATTTGGTGAGAAACCTATGAAATGTTATTATTTTATTATAAAAAAGTCCACTAAACCATCGGAGAAGAACATTATTTACCAATAGGATTCATTATGTTTTAAATATTTTCCCTTCTTTAATTTCTAATAAGATGTAAACTCAGAGCAGAATATCATTGTTTGCTTTGGATCACTATATTTTCATGCTTCATTAAATGTACAAGTTGAATTTGACGACCTCTCTTCAACAACTCAAAAAGAGTTACAGTGCCCGCCATCAGATTAAAACCAACCGCAGACAGATTCTTGTTTTGGAACAAGCTTTGTCTGTTTGCCGTTTGGTCCTCTCTTCTTTTTGAAAAATATGTCTGCCATTTTTAGCATCTTTTTGGATGCATGCTTACGATCTGACGGTAGGTTTTATTGAAATTGATGCAGATACATCCAGAAAACAACAAAATGATAACTGAAAAAAGTGCCAAAGAACAAGGGGTCTGCAGATACATAAACTACCACACACCTTGAGTAATTTAAAGGTAATTAAGAGGAATATGTTTCGTCTTGTTTTTCTTTTAAAGGAAAATCCTATTTGCTCTGCTGAATTGTGCACACATCACAATTACTATGCTTTGAATATAAAGCCACTTTCCTAATACAGATGGATTCAATTAGAAGTCCAATCCAACATTTTGTTTTAAATGTCAATACTATAATGACACATTCCCCAATGAAGACATACAAACACATCCTAATGCTTACTTACTGGATACCTGTGAGCTTGTTTTCTTGCCTCCTTGCCCCGCTCCCATGCCATTTCTTCACCTTTAACCTTCCTTCCATCCATCTTTGTCTCTATCTCCTCCACGCTCTCTGACCCTCTCCACCTTCGCTCTGTCTCTTCCTCTTGTCTACAGTCAGGATGTTATCTGTCCTTCCCTCTCAAAGAGTCATGGGGCTGTGCCCCTCTGCTTTGTGTCTTGATGTCTTACTCCAGCTCACGAGGGGCTGGTCTCATAAAAGTGGAAAGGGACAACTCTCTCAGCTGCAAACTTGAGCTCGCCACATTAGATATTCCCTGCGAGATCTTCTACGTGCTCTGCCTCAAATGTGTCTCACTTCCTGTCTCACACGCACACACATATTTTCTTTTGCCCCAGTGTCGGCACGGTCATCTTTTGGCATGTCTTTACTTTTCTTCCTTTTTGTTTTCAGTTTTCATCCGTTTTCTTTCCTATTTCTGATGTTTTGTTCCTCTTTTTCTGGCTTTTCCCGCTCTCATTTATTTTGTATTTACCTTTCTCCTGGCATTAAAACTCAAGCTCTTGTTTCTGTCTTAACATTTGGGCTTGATGTATTTTCTTTCTCTCGCTCTCCTCCTCTCTGTACTCACACTGTGCTATATCCCTTTAGAGCTGGATACAGAAACCTCCCTGTTGGCTCTGTCAGCCGCCCATAGCTCAGTTAGTGGGCTGATCGATCAGTGGAGCTGCTGAATTCCCCTGAAAGTCAATTACTAACTTGCACAGTGGAGCTATTTTAGGAAAGAGGGGAGACTGTAGGAATCATTAACTAGATAATGTCATGACAACCTTCGCAGCCAGTCAGGGCAGAGCGGCTGCTGCCTGTGGATACGCAATTTGTCTGGGCCATCAGAGAATGGCCCAAAACAAGGAAGGATGTTTCAACAGATTTTTAAAAAGTTGCTCCTACTTAAAGTGAAAGATATCTTTGTAATTGTATTCAGTATTAGGCAACATTCTTCTGTGGGTTGTTTGTTGTAAGATAAGTGTCAACGCTGGTGCATTTGACTCTCTTTTTATTCTCAAGGTTATGTTTACAGTTTGTCTCAAATTATTTGACACATATTGAATTACTTGACAAAAGCCAGGCATGTAAAAATAAAGTTAACACACTGGCCCATTGTAAAATAACAAAAAATGCTATTTAGAAAACTCCCTGTCTGTTAGTTTTAAATATTCTAAAACGTTGAAAAAGTAAATTCCTTAAAAGTTATAAGCATGGATTACAAAATCATTGTTTTATATGCCTTCCATCTAATTATACAACCTGGCTGCCATATGCTTTTTTAGATGCTTTTTCCTGTGCTTTCCTTTTACCTTGACCAGCTGGTAATAAAATCACTTTGGTGAAACTCTTCAGTAACTATAAGAGCCAGTTAGCTATCTTTAACAAAGTAAGGATCCAACAACCTTCTGTTTGTGTTTCTCCTCTGTTGCACTTGTTGAGCTGCAGAACCCCAACATCATCTTTTTTAATTATAGGTGCTCGCTATGAGTATATAACGTACAAATATACATATACATATGTATAAAACAGATGAGGAACAATGTTTTGTGTTTAAATCAAATGTGGAAAAGTCAAATCCATCTGGGAAAATAACAAAACAAAGTTACTATGTGTGGCCATCATGATCGTCTGCTTACAAGGGAATCTGTTATCTTTAACACTTATTAGGATATCAACAGTAGAGGCCTAGCTGCAATCAACAGATGGCTGCTTTTGAATGGATTGGAAAGAAAATCTTTACATTCACAATATCCTTAATGGTATGGACCGAGAAAAGTGACATGAACAGCAATCAACACATTTTGGAAAACCCACATTGCACACCTATTTTTCATCACATTTACGACAGAAAGCTCTTATCTCTTTTATGGTCCTGTTCCTGCAATCTGAGTGTGTCGAGTTTGGATGGCATCAGTATTAATTTCATGGTGTCAGAATTCATTTTAATACTAGTCTATCCTTCACAAAGTAGAAGGTAGATGTGCGTGTGTGTTTTTTACCATAGCATTTCTGCCAGACATTAAAAGTGGGGACTAATTCATTAGTAGAACATTTTAAAGTTTAGACTGACCTCTTATGAAGAAGTGGCCATTGTTGGAAAGTGAATAAACACAGCTGCCCAAAATATTCATTCCGAAACCCGATAAAAAACAGTATTCACCCCTGTCAATATTTCAATATACAACTTGAGTCACCTTTCAAAAACACAAAGATAGACAAAAGTCATAACAGTCATTAACATTTATATAATTAGTTATTTGACTTTTGAATTAAAAGCTCTTGTTGTTTATCATACACGTCACTTAATCTTTCAAGATTAATCTTCAAAACACTCACAATAGCCAATGTTTTATCTAACAGAGCCGGTTAACTGCAGTTGTTCCCTTTCTGTTAGACTGTTAGACAGACTGAACTTTGAAGACACATTCCTTGCTAGCAAACTTTCAATGCTGTACACCTTTTTTTATAACTAAAATCAATTGATGTTCCATTTGAACAGTCAAGTGCTGCAAAAAGGACAAAGGAATCCTCACATTTCTTTCTTCCATGTTTTCAATTTAATATGAGCTGTGTCTAGTTGAAATGCACAGTACCTTCCTGGAAACCCCCCTCCAAGCCATGTTGGATCAATGTGCTTCATCCCTCGTCTGTCCACATGGCACTCAAAGCCTGTTCTGCCACCCAAATTACTGCTGTGCTGAATTATAACTTTGTTGGACCTGGCAGTGTACTGTACCCAAGGCATTCTGAAATATCACTGACAGACGGAGCTGTCGTCACAGATATATCTATCACCTGGAGAGCTATATGAAACAGACAGCTAATAGCCAGCAGTCTTTTTACAAAAGCGTTTGTCAAAGTCTGGATCCTGGACATAAAGTTCTCGGCAAACATTTCAAAGTCTACAAGCCATCTACTTGATGTCTGTTTGGATGATGAACTTCTTTTCCATGTGGTGGTTGAAATGAAACTGTGCTGTGATAATGGCATTATCACTGCTGTCTAATCATCCACTCCAGATCTAAAAGGCCGAAGTTACATTTAGATGTTTTTTTAATGAAATAATGTGTGACGTAGGTTGGAGAGAATGCAAAAGTCAGGAAACCAAAGCGTTTTGTTGCAGAAACATGCTGCTGCTGGTGGATTAATGTTAACCTCATAATAATATAGTCAATGCAACTCTGCGACTTCATTTGTAATCTTACAGCAGCTCCATGTTGGACAGATGCCATGCTTGGCACTGCTTTGCGACTTATGGAAACTGAAAGAAATAAACAACACCTGCTACAGTATATAAGCAAAATCAGACTGTAACAAAATGATGAGTTAACATAGTGGAAAAAACGAGATTGGTTCGAGTGAATATCATACGTATTAACACACATATCAGCAAATAGAGTTAAACACACAGATAATGATGTATGCTTCATTAATCTCTAGTTCTTCATAACATCTTAAACACCAACAGTGTAATGGTGCCATCATAATGGTAATACAGATGTTATATTTTAATTACAAGCTTATTAAGTCTGAACTGTTAACTGTTAAACCATTATTGTTGGTACATAAACTTGATTGTTGTTCTATTACGCTCCAGTACATAATGGAACATTGACTTGGCAAATTGACATGGTTCATATATGTAATTATGTAGGTCCAGTTATTCTTTGTTTTTCTGTTTGTCATATAATTGTTATTCAAATCAAATCAATCAAAGTTAATGATTACTCTTTGTTTGGTCTTTGTTAATAATGTCTAGCCTTAACATAACATTTCATTAAACAAATTGCTAAGATGACTTTGATAATCATAGCAATTTTACTATATGGGTGTTCATATTCAATCATCACGGCAGTTCAGATGTCCTTGCTCTTCTCTCTATTTTCATCTTGCCCCTATTACCTCCTTAATGGTGTATTTTTTTCAGTTCTGAAAAGTCATGCACAAGGACAGTAATGGTATCAGTTCAGTAAACTAAATGAGTGAGATTTGTGCAGTGTAAAGCTTAGATGGCTGCATTTCGATTTCTATCAGACGTCTTCGTCTCTTTATTTATTGAGTCAAGTATATCTTGTCCCCTGCCAATATTGACCCAAGGTCACACACTGACATCATGTAAGGGCCTGAACTCCACATTCACAAACAATCTCCCTGTTATCCGTTTATTTACAGTACGCTACTCCTCCAATTGGATTCCCAGTCTCTTTTTTAAACACAATTTAAACAAAAAACCCTAATTTCTTTAAGCATATTTTGTCTTTTCTTTTTATTTGAATAGTGCGCTGAGAAAAGCAAAGCAAAGGAAGAAAAAAACAAGATTTCGAATATGTTGTTCTACAAGGTCATGAGATATATTTAATACTGAGGAACACAGGACACATACTGTATAGGTTGCATAGACAACTTTGCATTACATACGCTGATTCAAGTCTATTTTAACATTTGAATAAGTTAAACCTGACAATATAAAAGAAAGAAGCGAAGTAGATAACAAAGTTTGCGGACTGTAACTGTGACAGTAGATTTTGTGCCTGACCACACAGCTTGGCGACAGTCACTATTTATGGCGCCAAGGGGGAAGCAGTGAAGAATAATTCCTAATTTGCCGTAAAGGTGAATTGAATTGGATGGCCATTTCAATGAACATAAATTTCCCTTAATGAGAAGAATGATATTTGGCTAGCAGTGTGTCCTCTGACACGTGGTCTTTTTTCATTCTGCATATCCTTCACTCCTTGACAGCTGTTTATCCTCCATGGCCCACTAGCATGAGATGGATGCCTGCAGCTTGGCTACAGTTCCACTACATCAGCACACTATATCTGATTTGTGATTTTCCCGGCTTCTTTTTTTTCCCGCTTCTGCCTCAGATTTCTCATTTTTTATTTTAACTATCATCTGTTATTGGCCTCTCTGTCACTCATTTATAATACTAATCACTTCCCTTCATACTCTTCTAACAGAGGTTGTCCAACTGAACCTGGCGGAGGACCAGTGGATCAGTGTCTCTACGGTAACAGTGGGCCTTAGTGCGGTCCTTACGTGTGCCATCCAAGGGACGCTGCGTCCACCAATCATCTGGAAGAGGAACGGCATCATCCTGAACTTCTTGGACCTGGAGGATATCAACGTGAGTGTAGGTTTTCAGTTTCTTCATCAAGGTTATTGCTCTAGTTGCATGAGTTGATTGCATTCATCGCACAGCACAAGCATCTTATCTGACTGTCTACAAATGTTGGTCTGCATGGAAGTCCACTCAAGGGTCTGCAGTGGACTTGCGAAGATGACAAACTGTGTCTAATTCAGACCCTTGCTGACACAGAAACCATAAATTCAATAGAGGACATCAGAAAGAATTCCAACAAAAAGATTACTCCCCAGCTTTCTCCATGAACAGTAGAATTATAGCTCCCTCGGTACTTAATGAACTATGTGGCCCTGCTCCTGTTTGGACACATTTATTCTTCACAGGTGACAGCACAGCACTGGCCTTGCTTTACCCACCGCCGGATCACAACTCACTAATTGCATGTTAATGAGCGGCCTTGTTGGTCTGCTGTGATGATGAGCCGATAAACAATGTCAAGTGTTAAGGTGGAGACCGGAGGAGAGGCGATGGCAGAAGAAGTCCCTCAGGCTCTTGACCCTGAATAATGAATTTCCGCAGAGCAAATGGATCTGAGGGGGAGGAGGGAGAGAGAACTGTGTGTGTTTGGCTTTCTTTTAAGCCCAATCAAACATAAAGCATGAGATAACTAATAAGATACTACTATAGCATAGAAATGATTTAAAGTTAAACAGTCAGATAGTATATTACATTTCCATTTCAAAAGGTACCTAGTCGCATTACCATGATAACTCTATCTGTTTGAATAGTAACATTTTGATAAAATAATGGGGAGTAGAGGGACACAGAAAAAGTCTGACTGACATTAATTGCAGTAATTATGTTCCTCTTTTTGAGATCCCTCTGCCCAACATTTGATACAGGTCTACTTTCAACAATGCAAGGTGACAGGATGAGAGGAGGGAAAGAACATTTACTTCCTGTCAAAGTACTTTCAGCCCACCATTATCCGCTATTGAACTTGTTTGAATGGCAACAGACTTCTTTTTGGAAGTTTCATCTGACACTGATGGAAAACTTTCTGCGCTGTGGCATAAAACCCTTTAACCTGAGAGCTGAGCCTCCATTAAAATCAGTTTCATTTGTCTGCTCTCTCATAGTATCTTTCTGTCCTTTGTTCTCCATCTTGCTGTCTGCTTGTCTCACTCTGGTTTTCTTACCCTCAATCAAAAAACTAGGTCTCTTACATATTGAATGAACTCTCCAAAATGTAACTTCAAGGTGTACATTGGAAGGTTCTGACCTGTTTCACCACAGTTGATTGCAGGACAGCAAAATAAAACACAACACCAACAACACACACAAAACAGCAACATAATATGCCACAGTGCCGTCCATCAGCCGAAAACTCTTGAGTGAGATTGGAATCTTCTTCTCCAGAAATTAAATGAATAATGTATATTTCTTTATTAAAAACCATTGCTACAGAGCTTAATCTGCAGGTGCACTGTTTTGACTTGGTAAACATGAAATGAATGTGGCTCTTTATATGCGAACTGATTTAGTTTATTGCAGCTCGATTGTTCTGGAAATTATGAAAAGCAATGATGATTACTAGTGAAGAAAAGGTCAAAGCTGACATCGGTGTAGTGCTGCATCTGAAATAAAAAACTTCAATGAGTGATTTGAATTGTAATAATTGTGTAGCCACTGGCCATCTTCCTGTATAATTATTCCAGGGCTCTTTCATTATGAAAGCATATCATCTAACTTGACAAAAAATAAAAGCCTGTCATTTTTTCTTTACAGTTTTTCAGTAAAGTGAACAACTTTTTTCCATTTTCTTATGAGCAGCTGTGCAGACCAAAATCTACCATTGAAGTTCATGTATTTTTCGTCACTAATGACACTAAACAACCAGACACAATACTACTCAGTAATCTGAGCGAAAGACAATTAAATAATTCTTCAAATGTGGCAGATTCGTCCAACACATTTTTATCTTTTTGATACTTCAGCTATAGCCGAATATGAATTTTGCGAGTGGATTTTGATGGGCCCGTTTAGTTTGTCCTTAATGTGAGACTTACCATTATATCATTGCACCTGCTTATTACCTATAGTCACCCAACACTAAACTCCCATAAACATCTGCATATAAAGCGTTTTTGTTAACACCAGAACAGCACACTAAAAAATAAGATCTGTATCACAATTTTTTATTGATTTACAGTTTGGTGTGAAATGAGCTCTGTAGCAAAAAAGGTATTAATCAACATAACATCTCAGGTACTATGAGTTTGGGACAGAGCTTAGAGCTAAGATTTTAAACAAAAATAATTAGGCATAACCTGCCAGATATTTCAAAGCTATACTTTTTAGCTCTAATAGCCCTCTCCGTTTTAATTGCCCTCACTGGTTTAGTTATAACTCTCACTTTAAAGGCAGCCTAAATTCCCCCATCCATCTCCCCAGAAAGTCTTTTCACATTCTCCTGTCACAAATCGACCCTCTGTCAGGTCACATTAACTTCCAGAGCCTTGTGAAGGAGAACAGCCGTTCGTGGTGTCCGTGTCACGACAGAGGCACATCAGGACATCTGGTCCGCCACTTGGTGGGACAGCAAACTATTTAATGCCTTAATCCGCCCTAAGCTTTGGCTGGAACCCCCTGGGGACTGCCGCATGCTGCACCAACAACAACCAGTGCCATTCATCAACCTAATGGGCTTTATATTTTTAACCCTTGCCATTTATCAGGCTGAGGCAACGTGATGAGGGAAAGTGGAGGATCAAATTCCCCAACGCCTGCTTAAGCTCAACAGGGAAACCATTGATTCATGGTCTCTCTTCCCTTTCACATCACTCTTTTCCTCTCCTGTCTTTTCCCATCACACCCTGCTGTTGTGCGCCTCCTCTCCTCTCTCTGCCCTCTTCAAGCATCTTTATGTATTCTACCAAGCTACCTCCATTTCTCCCTCACTCCCTGTGGGTCTTTCCTGCACCCCATCCTTCACCACTATTCCCTCTCCTACACCTCCTGTTCTTCATCTGGCTTCTTTCATCATGTTCACCCTCCCTACTCTTCTTTTTCCCATCTTTTTCACAACCACCTTCTTTCCTAACTTACATTTCCTCTTCCATTTTTTAACTGTATTGCAGGACTTTGGGGACGATGGCTCCCTGTACATCACCAAGGTGACAACCATCCACATGGGGAACTACAGTTGCCATGCCTACGGCTATGAAGACCTCTATCAGACTCATGTGCTGCAGGTGAATGGTCAGTAGTGGCTCATTTCTTACTTACAGTGATGTACAAAATGTTTGTGCTACTCTGTGGTTCCCCAGTTAGGGACTTTGTTCTTATTGCCTTCCTGTTTACAGGGAAAACGGTTAAAGAACAGTCTCTTAAGTAATCAAGCCAACAACCATTGATCAAAACAAAGGATACCATGAGAGACATTTAGTGCAGCATTTCAATATGCAAATCCAAACGTGTTCTAATCATATCAAGCCCCTCGCATTGTACTCCATCCATATATAAAAAACTCTTAACAACACTGTAATACTACATAATGGAAATATCAGGATTGTTTTTTGTAATTTTTCAGTAGATATAACTACCAACAGCATGAACTCGGCATTAACCTTTTATCCGCATGTCATGTCAGATGTTGAAACATTAATTATACTATAAGATCATATTCATAAAACACCGTTCAACACATAAGTTACAATGTCGTTAACAGAACACAAAAGTTCAGAACATCAAGCAATCCCAGAAATGTTTTGGCGTCTCTGAGACTTGTCGTAGGCTTTTAATATCAAAGAAGTTGCTTGTCAAAAAAAAATATTTTAGGTACAAATAAACAGTTTCAATAAAGCTGTGTTGTTCATACCTTTATGTTTACAATATATGCTAGATACACATGGCTCACAGCACCTCAACACTTAAAGGGACCAAGGGAAACAACATCATTGCATATGTGAAGCTAAAACCTAGTTATGTGTGCGTGCAGCACATCACTTTGTTGCAGGGGAGAAAAGCCACTTAAAGGGAAAATACATCTGAAACTACACTGCATTTTGGCAGGAGGAACTTATTAAGGAACCAACTCATATAAATTATCTGCAAAAGGGACTACCTTTAGACTTGAGAGTTATTATTATGCATCTCTCCAAGGAACACCCACAGAGGAAGAAGCCCCCTAACTGTAACAAGACAAATCAAAGATACGGCTTCCAATGTATGCGCTTTTGTCTCAGGGTGGCAAAGGAGGAGGAAAATGTATTCAATGAAACGTCTTTTAAGAGAGACAATAGGCGTAATTATTTTGCAGCTGAGTTTTAGACCTTGAACTAAAGAGGGAGAGGGGCTGATGGGAAGGGAGTCATGGAGACAGACTCTGGCCCTGAAGGGCGAGATATCAAGAGAGGGTAATTACCAAATGTTTGTGTAGGGGGGACTCAAGGTATTTCAAGCTCGATAGGACGAGGTGAGATAAGGTGGAATGGAAGGGAGCCAAGAGCCACATTAAACTAAGTGGACCCTTTGCATCGTGTTGTGTTTATAAGGATTACACACATGCTTCTGTTTTTACTGGGATGAGAGCAATGGCAGCGCTGCGGCACCCACAGTCGCAGTTTAAAGGTACTCTTAAAATAACTCCTTCTGTAACATTATAGTACCCTAGAGTCTGGTATCAATGCCGTTGAAGAATGTTTCTTAATGTGAAGTACACACTCAATAATGAATGGAAGAAAGGAAGAGTTTCTGTGAAAAAAGGTTGTAGAAAAACCAAACAAATGATTGATATAAAATGTAGATCACAGATGATAAGAGAGACAGGCTGAGGGTATGGCGGAGGTATAAACACTTGTGACTAAAGGAAAAGGTCAATACAAACTAAATGGAACCAGAATGAACAAATACACCCAAAGTACAAATACCATAACGTAATAATACTACATGTATTACATTTACATTAACTAACAAAAAGGGGAAAAATAAAGTTAAGGAAAAACTGAAATAAGTTTGCAGCAAGCACCAGAAGTGACATTAATATTGCATAAGGGGGAAGGTTGTAGATTGAATGTTAGAGGTGATTGAACTCCTGGAAAGTCAGGGGGGGGGGGGCATCAGGATTTTGGCAGCATCCACCGGCGTTGAAATGTGCCCAGCATCCAAAGCAGAAAAATGAAATCGTACCTGTTCCTATAAACTATTACCTCATATTTCATTTTCCCCCTCGATTCCTCCACATTCATTTGCGCTCTTCTCCCCGGAGGAGGTGGTAAGTGGTAGATATGTCCAACATCTATTTCATGCAGGACTCGAGCTGTAATAAAGCAGCCCCAGAGCTCTTGGGTTCTTGTTATGTGTGAATATATTCCATGCTGTGGTGAGACAAATTCCTCTCTGCCCACTGCGTGTGTGGGTGTTTGTGCTATATTCCCCTAGGAGTTACCATGAAACAGTGTGTAATTAGGTTTTCACTCGCGCCTCTGCTCTCTCCCTGTTTGTGTCTTCGGTTTTGTTTGTGCGTCCAGTCCCTCCAGTGATCCTGGTCTACCCGGAGACGCAGGCCCAGGAGCCCGGCGTATCTGCCAGCCTCCATTGCCACGCCGACGGCATCCCGAATCCCAAGCTCCTCTGGCTGAAGAACGGCATGGACCTGCTGCCCAGATCCTCCACACAGCTCGCTCTCATAGGTGGGGAGTTTTTGATTCTTTTTTTTTTGGAAGAGCTGTCAGCGTTTTAGCAGACTTTTTGTCACATGCAGTGTTTTTCAATTAGTATTACCAACCAACAGAGCTGCAGTATGCCAACACTGCAGAATCCTTTATAAACAAGGGAAAGCATATACATAGAAATAGAAACAAAGCTTGAAAATAAAGCTGGTGTTGAACGTATTATTAACTAATATCTAAAACTCTGCAGTAATGTTTAAATATGCTATGGAATAAGCAAGCTGTACTGTTGATGGCATTTTCAGTTCATGCGCTAAACCCGAAGCAAACTTCCATATGGATGTTATGTTAATGTTAACTTTGTGTGAGAGATTTAAAACCTGTTAAATTGTCTCGATGTACACATTATGCTCCAGATAGACTTTTTTCTATCTCCTAAACTGTTTTAGGACAATGTGTTCTTTAACTTCAATCACCAGTGTTTATGTTTTGTTATATTCTAATAACGCTTATTTAACAGATCCACAACACTTCAGTTCCATTTACATTCTCTACCAAGTTGATGAAACACGGATTGCAGTCTAACTAACTATCTTTATTTTGTCCATATAAAAAAAACCTACTTCATCTTTAGAAATCGAATATAAATGGAGAAATTAAAATAAGCAAATAAGATTAAATATATAGTGTGTGGGAGAGTCGACGGCAGCTCTCTAGACTAGAATGGTGTTTTTTAAGAGACACTCTCGATATAAGAGAGAAGGAGCAAAGTGAAGCACGACTTTTCCTTTTATGTCCTTGTTCTCATTAAGGGAGAGTTTATTGGCTGTGTGTGGGTCATTACCTGTGGTAATAGCCTGTTATCAACCCCTCAGACACTCAAACATGGGAGGGTTGGCAAGGTTCACCAGCACATAAACACTGCAGTGGCAGTCCCCCTCACAGTGATTATTTAGGCTGGTTTTATAAAAATATATAGTTAAAGGTGGGGTAGGTAAGTTTGAGAAACCGGCTCGAGATACACTTGTTGTTATATTCTATGGAATGCTCTTAACATCCCGATAGCAATGAATATGTTAAGTGCTTTGACGAAAAATCCATAAAGAAATGTCATCTGTGGAAGCCGTAGTACTGTAAAAAGCACGACCAATCGTTTTAGCCGGCCCGGCTAAAATAACTGGATGGCCTAACTGCCTGTCAGCCTTCCATCTGTGCACAAACTTATCTCGTGCCCTCATTGGTCATTTGCGCATTTGTGTGTGTTGGAGGAGGGGCTCTGTAAGGAAGTGGCAGCTTTGTGCTGGCTGTGTATTTTCAAATTCTAGCGCACTCGAGCTGGTTTCTCCAAAATTACCTAACCCACCTTTAAGTTAAAAAACTAGAGTGGAAAAGTATATAAATTACCATTGTTTTCCAGCAATGCCTTAGAAAATATATCAAAAGCATATTAGGTATGATTATTTTATTTAATCAGGAGTGTAATAAAAGCAGTGTAAAAGTGTTGCCTTTATCTTTATATGTGGTAGTGTAAAACTACACACTGACAGATGGTAGTGAGGAGTATTGATTGTAAGCCACAGTTGAACAGTGAACAGTAAAGAGAGAAACTGCTTTGTGTTGCTGAATGAATGAAACTGTGTTCTGGAACCGTTTGCGGTGCTGAAACATCAAATTGATCTTTGCCTGATATTCCCTGTTGTTCAGTTTGTATAGCAAACAGCAAACCTCTTAACACAGCTTCAGTTATATCCTGATGTGTGACATTATGGTTATTTTTTTTTTAACCCCAATTCTTTGTGTGAAGAAGGATCAGTACATTATCGTTATCACACAACTCAAATTCCACGTTAATCAAGGTCATCTGAGGGAACAGGCTGCATTTGTGACCACTGAATAAAGACTGTGAGCTAAATGACTGGATTTAGACCGTGGGTATAAAACCTGCAATTTGCTGCCAAATTTCACGCAACATTCTCCTTTCCTACTGCCTGCCTTTGTACTGTTTTGAAAAGACACTGTCGTTGAATCCTGTGTTTTACGCTGCCCAAGACATCTGTATTCAGTCAAAGAATCACAAACAAGCTTAGTGCTTTCCGTCACAGCAGAATAACAATATGTGGGGCCTGGCCTTTCTTCAGAATGAGGCAGCACTTTGGATTTGGAGCTATGAGACTACTGGATTTCTACTTTTCATGAGGTCACAGAGAAAATCATCTTAAGTGTCATGATGACAACTTAGAATACTTTAACTAGGATCTTGCACAGATAATCATTCATTTGAGATACAGTAGAGGGTAACACAAGAGTGGATTTCCACTTGCATCTCAAATTAATGAAAGCAAAATCCTTCCCTGTCCCAATCCCAGAGGAATGAGATCTGTTCCATCCCGTTCCTGTTTCTTTTTCAGATTTATATTTTATAGAGATGAACAAATTGCAATGTTCTACACCGGTTCTAATGTACTGTCTTTCTAGAACTATATTAACCATCATACACATGTACCTGATGGTTAAACCGTTTCAACATACGAATAGTAATGTTATCCATTGTGAATATAAACATATTGATTATAGCCCCATTGAATCATAAATTCCTAATTTGCCCTTACAACAACAAGCTCAAGGGTAGAAGTAAAGAAGACTAAAAGTTCTAACACCAAAAAAAAACAAAAAACACCAATCCTTCTCAAAACCCCTGTCATTGCAAACAGCTACAAGCCTGCAAAATAGGGATAAAGAGACTAATTTAATGAGTGGCTGATTCAGTGGTTTTCAATAAGAATTGATCACAACATAATTATGAATTAGAAGCAATTAAACTGGTGTCTCATTCTATGAAGGCCTGCTTCAAGGCACTTTTTACTTCAAAGCTCTGTTCCCTTGATAAAAGAGAATTATTATCAGAAGCCAAAAGACTTTTCACTTTATGTGAAAAGCTTTGCGTCAACTTTTGTAACATGTTTTACGGCCCACTAGGCATTAATTATAGGGCAGACATCATTTTCAACGTATAAAATAGAACACTTATCTTGAAGGCTGCAGTCTTTTTGGTTGTTTGTTAATTAAATATTGTTCCTGCAGGAAGACACTTGAGTGTGTTTTAACAACATAGAGAGGGAAAAGACCCTTTTATATCCTCAAAGTGGGAATATTGTAGAGGTTTATAGATGCTATAGATACTTAAATAGATGTAAAATAATTGGAAACGGATGCAGCGTTTATGTTCTTACACAAGATCTATCAAAGCAGCGCTGTGACACCCAACATAATTCACTCTCCCAGTGCTGTGAAGTGTGGTGTTTAATGCAGTGCTACATACAGAGTGCAGCTGTACATCACAGAGCTTGATGCTACAGCAAACATCAGAGCTGTCCCTCGACCTCTGTGTCCTCACATCCAACATCACCTGTCACTTCCACCCACCCACCCACCTCACCTGCAACTGCAACTTCAGGCAAACAATGCAGCATTGTACAGAATATGTGGGGAAATAAATAAAGTGTGAAACTAAGCTATTATATTAGAATGCAGGATAATGGCATACAAAATTGTATGCTGATGGAAAGTTACTTGTGTATCAAACATATTTCAGAAAAAGAAGCCTTCTTCAGTTCAATTAATACATATCGATATCAACAAACGTTCTGCTATATATACTTGGCATAAGATTAACAACGTGCTTTTTTTTCTCCCAGGCTATGCTATTGGTATATTTAAGTATTACAAAAAAACAATGGTTTAAAAATGTTTTACTGTATAAACTCTGTTGCCCACAAAGTTGGAATGCTTTTGTTTTCAGACACATTCCTCTTTTTATTCCTATTTACACACACCATCATTTCATGGGAAGAGTTACAACATATTGTATTCCAACTGTATGGGCAACAGTGTACTAAACCCACAAAAAAGTGGAAGATGGTTGTTCTGAAGCCTTTATTTTTTCCAAATGCAAGATATCAAATAATGTAGCAACATGTATCTGCTTCAGTAACAAGTTTCCTTTCATTTTCTTTCCTTTTGTGTTTCTATTTCCGTAGCCAATGGTAGTGAGCTCTTCATTGGCAGCGTCCGGTACGAGGACACTGGAGCCTACACATGCATCGCCAAGAATGAGGTTGGCGTGGACGAGGATATCTCCTCTCTGTTTGTTGAAGACTCGGCCAAGAAGACCCGTAAGTCAAAGAACATTATCTATGTTAAAGTTAAAGCCATAAATAAGTCCTTGCACCCACCCAGAAAGATAGTTTAAACAGTATATTGGCGTAAATCCTCATGGCATGGTTGCTTGTTAGATAATATTGTTAGTAGTAATTAGGTTAAGTTATATAATCCTTTTCATAGTAGTCCTGTGATCATGCTACCAGCTTGATAAACCCAACAGATGTATGGAGTTTTGAACTAAAAATGAACCTCAGGCAGCTTATTTTATCCCATATTTTATATCCAGGGACAAGCGCCCAAATTACATATTTTATGTTACTTTGATATCGGTTCTTTCATTAGATTGCATCATTTTGACGAGTTAACAATGGCCATCGAGAAAGAGCTTATCGGGCCAGTTAAGATTAAACAGAATAATCTCTGACTTCCGTTTGATCTCTTGATTTAAGAGGAAATATGATCCTGTCAACAGCAGTAAGGAACATTTTGTAGCTGTCAAATATGTTTGCTCTTGGCATGACATGAGATCAATCACCCCCTCTCTTTCTTGGATGAACTGTCTCTTTTTTTTCTGAAGGTGATTTAATGTGTTCCCCCTCTTTTCCCTTTCTATTGCTGGGTGGCTGAATCTGCAGTTGCAAACATTCTGTGGAGAGAAGAAGGTAATTCATTAAAGTAAAAGAAAAAAACCTTTTATACTCTTGTGAATAGGAAAATATGGTGGGCATAGTTTGTGGCTCTTCAGGGCCTTCAGCTGAATATCTGCATTTTCCAACACGTTTGCTGTACTGTCCAGAAGAATCACAACACTGTTTTCTCTCCAGCAAAACTTTACTTCCAACCTTGCTTTCTTCCTTTCGTGCCCAGGGTGTTTCTTTTTTTTTTTTCTGGAGTGCTTTCTAATCTATTTTTCAGATCACCTAGGGAGGAAACATTTACACACAAGCAGGGATTTTATGCATTATGCAAAACCACAGACCAAGTGTGGTGGCTACACGAAAACAACTTTGTGGTGTTCAGCAGTATAAAAATCCATGCTGTCCTTATACTATATATTACATCAATACGGCCACAAGAACAGTTTTACTACTGCACTGGAAAACCGCTGCGGTTTAGAATGCAATACAAACACAATCTGTTTTATATACATCATCACCACATCAGGTTTACCACCAAACCAAACGACGTGTAAGCATTTGGATTATTTCTAAACACTTATCAGCACTCAAAGCTGCCTCATTAACAGTGTGTGTGTGTGTTGTACAAGTGCTTGTTTTGTGTCTCTGTATTCATACAGGGTGTGCATATTCAGTGTGCTTCTTTGGTGTACTATGTTTATCTCACAGCGTTATGACAGCCTGACAAATCAATCATTATCACAGTTTTTGTCAATGCCGCAAGTGTGTTTATGTGCTTATGCTTATCATCTGTGCTCATGTGATGTGTTCCTGCCGGCAGTAATAGACTGCTGTCGAATCATCCAAATGCCTCAGCATCAGACTGTGATGCTAACTCACCAGCAGCTGTTTACACCTCGAGATGTGAAATGTTTCCTCTTTGAGGCAATGCCTTTAATTTGATGCTTCTTGCTACAGTATGTGGTTGGCGTGTTGCTGACAGGGCCCTTTGTAGGCTTTGTCAAAATGGCTGGCAGACACACACTGTCCATCCCCGCTAACGCGATAGCACGCTAACAGGAGTCCTCGAGCAGGGAAATTGAAATGCCAGTCACAAATGTCAGATAAGATGGGAGCAGGATATTCTGTTGTTGTAAATGTCTATTTGTTGTTTTTTTCCTCAAGCATGTTTCAACCTTTGTATGTCTTTTGTGTTCTCTTCCAGGGTTGAGCGTGGGAAACATGTTCTATGTGTTTTCTGATGAGGGTATCACTGTTCTTCAGCCCAGTGAATGTGAGATACGCAAACACATGCAGCGGGCAGAGAGGATTGTTGCTACATATGTAAGTGCACGTTATGCCATTATTTTCCTTTCAGGTTTAAATTGTGTTATAGATTCAATAAGATTGATGTATATTACTAATTTGTCATTTCAGGTTACACTAACCCATATTAAAGTTTCAATATTCCTCCATATACAACTTAATAGATTCCATCTATCTATCTATCTATCTATCTATCTATCTATCTATCTATCTATCTATCTATATATCTATCTATCTCTATCTATCTATCTATCTATTTCTGTAGTTATCTAGGAGGGTTTTAGTGTAAAAAGATTGCGACCAAAATGAAGGCTATCCTTCCTTCGATGTCCTCCCTGTTGTCAGAGCGGGGCTGCTCACCTAACTAATGTAATGGGATTACTCGTGTCCATTAGTCGACAGCTTGCACCAATAGACTGTATAGAGTCTATACTACAGACCCTGAGGTTTCTAATCCACTGGATAACATCCCTCTCTCAGAGCAATGGGCTTTAGATGGTACAAGTCGCTTGTTCCTCTGAGGGATTTGGGTTTTACAGGACCCTGTAATTGTATTAGAGATCAATACAAACTCAATAAGTCATGTGTTAGCCAGTTCCTGCTGTAAACAGCACTTTCTCCACTTTGGTGAGGTGGAGAGAAGGTGAAAACTCTTGCATGTGTGTCTGACGTTGTATATGTGTGTGTGGTGAAGAGGAGTGTGTGAATAAATGTATTGTCAGCAAAGACAGCATGCTGCAGAGCCTTTACATCGAGTGTTTCCTTAGTCAGCTATGGTTTATATATTTGGAAAGTTTCACACTTAAAAGTGAAAACACTCATTATGAAATAAATTTGTGTTATCAATAATAATAATATTACATAATATAATATTATTATTGAAATGAAGTATGCATGTCTAGTAGGACTGGGTTATATGGCAGAACTTCATATTAGTTGTTCAGTCCTTTTGTCCTTAATTTAATTGTATAGCATGCTCTGCAGTGTACATTTTATTTTATTGTATGTCAGCTCTTTTTTTCTTGCCTTCACTCCCAGTACCAAAAATGAACTGAACTGTACTTTGTCAAAAATAATTTCTACATTTAATCTTATCAAAAAAGTCTAAAAAGAGAACAGTAATTTGCTAAACATTTGAATTGATGATTTGTAGATGTATTTGTATTGCATATTAACAATTGTTGACCTTTCCAAATTGTACTTTTATTGATAATGAAACAATTCCCAAACCTCCTATCATCCTCTCTGTTGCCTGTTTGGTCACCCCAGGAGGAGATGTGCCCTAAGGGTGAGGGGGTGTCACCTCAGCACTGTGTGTGGTCCTCAGCAGTCAACGTCAGGGATAAGTACATCTACGTGACCCAGCCCCTCCTGAGCCGACTGCTGGTGGTCGATGTTCAGACGCAGAAGGTTGTGCAGGTGGGTGGAGCATCAAAGTCTCAGAAACATCTCAGATATTAAGTATCTGAGAGGCAAAGAAGGGTAGTAAGTTCCATCCATGACTCCCCTTTCCTCCTCCTGTCGAATCACACCAGAGTTTGGGATAGCATTATTGGCTATTTATTGGATTAAAAGTAGTTTATACTCTTGCAACTGCAGCAAAACTCTATATCCAAAACAGCATTATGTTCACACCCAGCTTTGGGCTTTTTTTTCAAGTGAAGCAAACATGCTACCTCTGTGATACCGAGGTTGTATTCACACAGCCATCACACAGGCTTGGATGGCAATAAACACAACATTTCCTTTTTCTACACTGCAATACATGATCATATTGTTTATTTGTTTACATATTTTCATTCTACAGCACATGGCTCATCAACTGTTGAAGATGCCTCATTTTCTTGCCTACAACATACAATTTTAACAGGATACCATAATGGTCACAGATGTTTCATTCGGAACAAACTCAGAGTTAACAAATCAAAGAATAGAAAGCTCATCAGGTCGAGGAAATGCTTTTGTTAATTGTATTTCCATTTAAAGATTTAAGATGACCAAACTGACATATTTTATTTTGAAACCTTTACTCCAGTATCCATCGCTAAATTAAGCCCAAGTCTTGGTTTCTTTAAAAGCTAACAGAATACAAATCCAGTCGATAAACATTACTTGCGAGCGTGTTTGTCTTCCAGTCAAACAGCATCACCAACATTAGGTGCATTCGATTTAACTTGTCTTGCTCCTGAAGTGCCACAGATGTAAGAAGACCACATGCAAGGGGAAATAAATCAAATGCACCTCAAGCGCCCGAAACAATATGGTGCCCAGGTGGGTGCTGGCTGCCTCACCATTCATCTTGCCTGTAACGGCTGTTTAGAGACTGAATCCCTCAGGGGTTCTTCCCAGGGTCAACATCATTTATAGTGAGGTACAGGATGAGAAGGAAGAGGCCTAACTCAATGAGAAGGAGGCGGGAGAGCAGAAGGGAGTTAAGTGAAAGTCTGAGTAGCAGGATGAGAGAGACAGCAAAGTGAGCAGGTAGCAGTGAAAAACGTTCTTCTTCTCCTTCAGTTTAAAGTGAAGATATTTCCAACTCAACTTATTCCATAATGTCACTCAGGCTGTATCACTTGTAATTATTTAACTGTGCAATACTCATATTACTTAGGGATCATAACTGTATAACACTTTACATTTCGAACAATAAACTGGTTTTCATCATTTCTATTCTATTTTATTTTATCTTTATTGCACGTTTTTACTTTCACGTCATATGTTTTTAAATAATTGTATGTTTGTGTTTTTTTATTTAATTTTAATTGTTATATTTTTTATTCTAAAATATTGCAACTGTCATCAATCATTCTCCCTGGGAGAAAATAAGGTATTCTGATGCTATATATGACTAATTGACTTTGAAAAGAAAAGAAAGATTGACTAAATACTGAGAGATGTGACCTCCACTTGTTCCAAATGAAACCAAATCCACCAAAAAAAGGAATATGTGATAGAATACTACGTGTATTTACCTTTTGGTGATTAAATATTATCACAAGAACAATAAAAGAAGTCATATATTGACAAGAAAATAAGAGATGTGTTCTGGTTTATTGTGGTGCAGAAGCTGCCCACTATAACTGAGAACCCCCCCCCCTTTTCTCTTTCTCTTTCCAACACTGTAGAAACTGATTTTCTCTCCTTGATCAGCCGACCCTCTCTCTCTCTCTCTCTTTCTTGAAGACCCTCTCTGACCTATGGGTGCAGGAGGTTAATGCATCCAGCCTTTTTTCGTCTCTGCTCTTTCTTTGTTATTTCAAAGCCTTTTTTTTCCAAAGCACATTTCCAACTTTCCTTTCAGCAATGGCCTTTTATTATAAGAGAGAAGATGGCAGAGTACAATAAAAGCACTTAATCCACTGACAGAAGGAATGCATTAACGAAACAATTGCTTTCATTTTTTTAAATGGTAAAGTCAGAGCACTGCATTTATTATCCTCAAGGAGACGACTGAACGCAGTGATTAGGAACCGTATGAGTACATGTCCAAACACTAGATTGCCACATTAATAAAAGACTGTGGGCAACACTTTCCTTTATAAGTATGAGATTAAAGCAAAACAATTCTTTCTTCAAAGTAAACCCAAATGAATCGCTCTATACTCATAACCTGGACTGTTACAGATAAGATGGCCTATTCTCTGTTTGGGGGGAAATGGCGGACTAAAACACAACAATTCTCTTTTCTCTTTCACGAGAAAACCAGAAATATAGATCCTAGAGAAGCACAGATGCCGTTATTGTTGGGTCTTTTATTAACATCCTTTTAATAGAAAGTTTCCTTTAATACAGGGGTGTCAAACTCAAATACACAGTGGGCCAAAATAAAAAAATGGGTACTTGTCGAGGGCCGGACTGGTTCAATGTTTATTGCAAACTTTTTGAAATGAAATTTTTGCACA